>NW_009932239.1:0-92082 GCF_000696875.1 Nestor notabilis | reverse complement strand
GGTGGGCCCTTGAGTGTCGGGCTGCCCCGTGTTACCCCTCCGCACCGGGGGGTAACAAGAAACAGGCATTCGCTTGCTGCTGGGGGAAGGGTAGACAGTAAAAGGTGTGAAAATCAACACTTATTTTAAGGAAAAGCTGCCCCGCATGAGCCGTCTCCTTGCGCACCTCAGCGTCCCTGGGTCACATTCTGGGATACTGGGGGAAGAGCTGATGAAAACGTGGGGTGTTCGTTCACCAGATGTGCTTTCAAACTGGTCTGTCTGGTCCTGCTGCTCCACCGGCTGTGGGCTCTCCTCGGGGGACAGCAATGTCTTCAGCAGCCCCTGCATAGTCTGGTCAGGACAGGGCTGGCCCAGCTGCTCGTGGTACGGATGGGATCTTAAATAAATACAGATGTTAATAAGATCTTGGTGCTCGCAGCTCACCTGTGCTCAGCAGTGCCACGGAGGGAAGACGCAGCCGTCTCCCAGCCATGAGCGTCGCAGGGCTTCAGCCAGTGATGTCTCCTGTTTCCCCTGCGCAGAGCACAGGGGTTTGTGTTTGACTGGATCAGGCCAGGTTTAATAAAGCCCACATTCATGCACAGCTGCTGTTTTAATGCAGCCTGCCAGAAAAGCAGCCGTGTTTGACTGGAGGCCATGGTCATTTTGTTTTTGTTTAGGCTGCTCACAGGAGCAGACATCCATCCAGGAGAGGTGATGAAACAGGCATTGAATTAACGCAGGTTTTCAACACTGTGTCTTGTTGCCAGTATTTCAAGTAGGAGACAGGGCAAAGAGGACCTTAAGATCAATTCCATGGTCATTTCATTGATTTCTTTAAACTTTCTGGACTACAAAAGTATGTAAAGGCTGCAAATATGAATGCAGAATTTGTTCTAACTTTACAATAACAAACAGAAGATGTCTATTGCCAGAATAGCTTTCATTTTCCAGGTCCTGCAATGCAGGTACTGACTGTATCCATGGCCATGGTGCCACCCACAAAAATGGTGGGGAGAAAAATATGCGCATTTTCATTCAAATGGAGCTGGTTTGTTTTGTTTATTATCCATCTGCCCTAGAGACACTATTCCATGTAAAGATTTGTTTCCAAGGCGTCATCATGTTACTGGGACAATGCATTTCTTTAGATTATTTTCAGTTTCATTGATCCCCTCTCACCTTTGGGTCTTGGAGTTTGTGTTGGATAGAAACAGGCAATTCTGTTGTGTCGCCTTCTTTCATTTCACCTGCTGCTGTTTAGTTTATTACGTCCAAATAATACCATAATCACAAACACACTAGATAATGTCTGGATTTTGTTATAGTTTAACTGAGCAGCCCTTTGCACTTGTGTTTTTTATTGTCATGCCCCATTACAATGGGTATTCTGTGGCAGAAACATTCATGTCAGGACCTTATTAAATTACTGCAGTGTCAGAGAGGTGAGAGCAGCATTTTATGGGCAAAAATGAATGTATTTTAATAAACTAAGAAATAAACAGGCATGAGAAAGAAACAGAAATTCCAATTAACCAAGAGATGAGGCAGATGATTTAAATCCAGTAAACTCGCCTGAACCAGCAAGCTGACCAGCAGAAAATGTATGTTAAGAACAAGGAGCAATCCCCTAGCATGGGCTTGCAGTAGAAACAGTACAGTGTTTACCTGTGCAATACCATTTAATCTGCATCGTTAATACGTAGCAGCAAGTAGGTGGGTATGTGAATGCAGCACTGGAGAGGCAGTGGGTGCAGGAGAGGAGATTGCTTCAGGATTAAAACCGCAGTGTGGATGGCAGGACACTTGGTTGTGTTTCACACCTTGTCAAACTGCTTCTGTGGGCTATATTGATCTACGTCAGTCAGTGTGTCCTGTGCAATGTTTGTAATTCCTATACTGAAATCAGTGTATTTCACAGTCAGTGTTAAAAAAAAATGACATTACATATACTATGTGTTATGACAACATTTCTTGCAGAGGTACAGGCACTTCTGTGACACAGGCTGGCTACACTGCATGCCAGACTTCTACAGTTTATATCAGATTTGTTGTTTAGACATACTCTGACTTTTCTGTCCTTTGGAAAAACACCACGGCAGCAGTGTGAAGTTACAACTGTACACAAAACCTGGATTCTCCAGGGTTTGTTAAACGAAAAAGCAAGAATTGCGCACTTCTGTTACAGAATTTGAAATCGCGATAATTATAATTGCCTAAAAATGCGATAGTAGGTCACTACTTAGGGTGAAGCTGCTCTAGTCAATTAAAATGTATCTGCATTAATCTGAAATTGAGAACTTTAAGGATTCTCATGAAATCTAAGGTAGTGTCCTGATTTTATCAAAGGTTTCAAGCATGGGTGATTTATTCCAAGTCTGAATTTATGCCTTGCTTGAATTAAATCTCTGAGACACTTCTCAATGTCCACAAAGACAGTGTAGGCAATACTCCAGATTTCTGACCTTACGCTGTTTGCTGTTGTGACACTGTCCCTCCTACAAGGCTTTCATCAAATGCAGCAGCTTAATCTCAGCAATTTCAGTAAATTCTTCATTTTGGAGCATCTCTTTGCCTTTCTGTGTTTCTCTGCTTCTGTGTGAGTGTGGATTTGCACATTATCACTCACTTTCTTAAGGGTACATCCCACCACATAGCAGCAAAAGGCCCCAGAGTGAACCTACCCTGAGGTCTATACATCCCTCTAAAGTAGCTGTGAATTCATGCTGCTTGAAAATCTGGCTCTGTTTGTCTGATATTATGAATTATAGATCTAGACATGGAAGCTCCGTCTCATCCATGGAAAGTAATCGTGTAAGCTGCCTTGTGCTGCTTCATTAAAGCTGACATATTCTAGAAAAAATAACTGTTTGTGAGTTGTTTAGTCCAGTCATAGGGGTGATGGTCTGTCTGTGCTGCAGAGAGTACGCTTTGCCATTAACTTTCACAGTGCCAGAAACTTGCCCCCTGTTACTCTGTTAAAGTACGGTAACAAAGTATTGATGCCTGTGACCGTGATTTCTGGTCTTTGGACCTTTACCCTTGTACCTTAATCAAAATACCTTTTATTTTCTTCGAGTCACTGCTTATAGTATTATTGTGCTTTCATGATTTAGATGAAATGCCTGGCAAGTAGCTTTATGTAGCTAATCTTTATATTGGCTAATGAGTAGAAAATAAATATTTTCCTGGGAGCTTATTATTAACCAGCATTGTAGGGACTAGAAACTCGAACTCTAGACCACAGTTATTCCCAGATTTTGACTGCCTGGATACTGAGCTTCAGCTCTGTGTAGGGCACCACATGTACTACTGCTTGGCCATCCTGCCCTAAACTTACTTCCAGCGAGCCGCTGCTGCTGCATAGTGTTGTCCACCACATTCATTAAAGACAATTTCTCATGTATTGCTAGTGCGATTGATAAGCCTTTGTTTTTATAAAATATTTTCATCACCTTGCCAATGAACCATTTAGCTGCACCTTAGCTATGGCATACACGATTCATGGTCTTTGTTTTGTGTGCCCTTGATAATCTGAGAAAGGAAACATGGACCATTCTGAGAAGCAGGTAGTCTTGGAGGGAAGAAAGCATTGATCTGAAGTGATGCAGTATCAGAAAGATTTTATTCAAAACAATCTTGCTTCTACTCTTTTCTAGTTTAAAAGATGAACAGAAACTGAATTTCATCCATCACTTCCAGCTGCAAAGCAGGAGTTTTGACATAACAGAATGGCACAAACTCTGAATTCTCATCTCCTGGCCTGAAGTTCCTGTCCTTAGGTACTTGACTCTCATCAGCTTCATCATTCTGCAAGAGCATGGGGTGGTTTTATTTCAAAAAATTGCCAAGATTGAAAAAATAAACTCTTAGAAACTGAGAAAATGCTAAAATGAAGGTTGCTGCTGTGAATTTAATTCCACTGTTCTTCCTTACATATTAGTATGCTTTCTATGGTAATAGTGCTTCATTAACTATACATTTGGATTGAGTTACTGAATGAAGCTGTTTTATATTCATCTATTGCTATCACATTCCCATCACATACATGGCCCATGGCTCATTCTGCAAGCATTATATAACTGATGCTGGATGAGGCCAAAAAGTAGCATGTGACTAGGTAATGGGAGGAACATACTGTGAGACACATTCACAGGGAACTGGAGCTAAGATGTTGAAGATGATTTTAACATGGATGTTTCCATTCTTGGTGTTGTAGTAATGTGATTCTTTTAGAACACTGATTTTTGTGGAATTTCTCATGTCTGCTGGATTGTTTTCAGAAAAGCAGAAGGATGAATCTCCATTTGTGCAATTTTTCACCAGTTAACACAAGAACTCTCTTTGTTCAACAAAACCTTGCAGCACATGGGTTTTATTATCCTGTGAATGTGTTCATGGAGGATGCCCTGCCCCAGTTCAGATGGAGATGCACAATACTGAGCTTCTACCACTGATGGCTTTACAGTCTTCATGCAAACATTTCTGTGCTGATTTCATTAATCCAGTGGTAGAAAAGAGCGACCTAGCCAGCCACTCCTGTTGGGAGGAAGTTACCTTGTGAAGAAGTCTCTTCCCACAGCTATTCCCAGACCTTGTTCAACCTGCAAGGCATTCGGGGCGATGTACACACTACTGAATTACACAGCAACAAGATTTTACATGTCTGGGAATTTTTAGTGTTGTGTTATGAAAATGAATGCATTATACAACTACATTAGCAGAACAGTCCTTTAGCCCAATGACAAGGAGCTATCTTTTCTTGAGTACTACTTGAAAGGCAGCACAAACCAGGGATCAGTCCCAACAGACACTTTTGCGAGCAGACACCCTGCTATGCAGGCTCAGAAAGTTTAATTAGCATTAAACTAATGATGTAAGTCAGATGATAACTCTGGGCTGGAGAAGAGACTCTCATACAGATTTTTTTAGTATCAGTTTACCCAGAGAGCAAGGGAGGGTGAGGCTTGGGAAGTATGGCTGCTTTCTGCTGTTACTCCAGTGCTGCATAATTCCCTCAAGGAAATGATATGAAATGAAAATCAACATGGCACTGCAGATGGTCTGACTCCTGCTAGGACTGTGTGGTTGAGCCGAAAGACCAAAGGAGCAGTTGCCCTTTGGTGTAAGAGGGAAGCTGGTCATACTGAGAAGTGCACATTGTATGGAGTTATTTTAATTTATGAAGATGATAGTTTCTATACTTCGTGTCTTTCTTCATTGGTATCCGAGTGTGACACCCAGCCTGGAGCATTGCTTTGTACAATTCCTTTTATTGCTTCAGATTTTAAATCTGAACTGGTCGCCATCAGTCTATTTCCTTTGATTGCTGAAGTAGAACTAACTTCAAAATAGAGAAATTTTGCTAGTGATTCACCAGAATGAAGAACTGTGAGCTTTTTCACATACCACTTAGTGACTCCCTGCATGTGTTGTCCTTGTGTGGGTTTGCTTTTTTGGGTTTTTTGGTATTTTTTTTCTTAGTTTTGAGCACAAACCATAGTTCTAATAATGTGAGTTAAGTAGGAGAAAAGCAGTTTCACTGAAAAAAACCCACAGTTATTAAAAACTGCGTCAGAAAGCATTAGGGTGTAACGTGGGAAACTCAATGCAGAATTTCATGGGGAAGATTGAAGATCTAAGTGAGGAGCATGTTCCTGATTTTCCCCTTAAAAAAATGCTGCTTTTTTTTAAAGACCTCTCTTTGGCTCCCAAGGTTTTCAGTGGGACTGTTGCTGAAAAGTACCATCAGCCTAATTTGTTTCCTCAGTCAGAATCAACTCAAGTCACCCTCAGGCCATGGACTGGCCTCTGAAACTAAAGCCATAGCTGGATTTTTTCTCAAGCATTTCTAATTAAGCTGCTTTCCGCTTTCTTTAAACACCACTCATGAAACTGGGACCCAGATCTAAGATGTTTTCATTCAGTTCAGTTTCATTCTTGTTCATTCTAGTTTTTCTCACACGAAAGTTGTTTTACCTCTGCCAAGGGGGTTTAACCAACATCTCTCAAGTTACAGACAGCCCTATTTTGCAAAATGCAGTCCTTAATGCTCCTAATGAGAGCTGCTACTTTGCAAGGATGTCACAGGGAAGGACAGCGGTCCCTGGCCTTGGTGGGAAGGGGAGACAGAGAGCACAGCTCAGCTTGTCTCTGTGTAGGGCAGTGTTTTCTCCTCCTAGGATGCCAACTCCTAGCACAGAGGCAGGATATCACCTATCAACCCACAGCTTCAGTGGCAGACAGGGGCTTGCAGCTCTTGCCAAGTCGTGGTTATATGTGGGAGCTTAGCAAAGGCAAGGAACCAGTAAGTATACTCAAAATTGCGGTTTTTGAGTTACCAGAAGGTTTCTTACCTGTAGCACATATTACAAGATACCACCTATTTTATAACAGAGGACAAAAGTCTGTGTCGGAAGGCATTTGGTCTTGAGAACGTGCTGAGCAAGAGGCTTTCAGTTAGCAGCAGCAGTGGAAAGATGACTAATTTTCACCAACATTTCTGGGGGAAAACAAATATTCCCCATGACTTACTGAACATAAAACTTGATAATTTTGAGGAATGGGAACACACATACAGAGATTTTTACATCACCTGCTATATTTTGAAGGACCTTTGAAATTAGTAGGTAAGTTAGTTTATGAAGTGTTACAACACTCAGCAGAGATTGCATGCAATAACTTTGCAGATAAATACTGTAGAGATTTCATACAAAAACTAGGAAGTTTCAACCTTGATGTAAAAAGCCTCTTAGCTTTACCCTTGAATCAAGGCCATGCTGTGGCTTATTTGTCAGAAGCTTTTGTAGCTTTTGTAGTGATTCTTAGTTGTCTTCCACTCTTAGCAGGCCAAGTAGCACAAAACTTGTGAAAACAACATAAAATGAGAATGGTGAAACTTGGCTTTCTCTTATATCATGGCCATTACAAGAGATAATATAAAGGAGTTTAAAATGAGCATAAGTATCATAGATTCTAGGTGCTTTATTCTGACCAAAATGGATTAAAATGGCCATGTAATAAAGGAAGATTAAATCCCCAAATGAAATCTTAGGGATTTAAATTTTATGTGTGTGCATAAATATACAAACACACATATGTGTAAAATAAGTATATTCTGACCCTTAGTGTTGGCTTTCTCCCATTCAGTAGCAAAATGAATGCTTGGGAAATGTATATTAAGATACATCTCCATAGTCTCTAAATGATAAGGTCCTTGTTAAATATAGATATGATCAAACCAGTATAGCTTTTTGACTGTTCATCTTTATTGGGTAAATGTATGTTTTACAAAGTAAGCAAACATTCCTAACACAACAAGAAATACTTTTATTCAGATTTTTTCTACTGTGAACATTAGCTTATGATGCCATAAATCTCATACAACTTGTGCACTTATTCCGAAAGAGTAACATTATCTCATTGCCTGTCGGGTGGGTTTTAGTTTCAAGGCATGCCTGAATTTTACTCAAATGCTTATTAAAATAACACGGTGACATGTTTTTAAAACCTCTGTGGTGCAAACCTGACCCAAGTTCGTAAAGAGACATTAAAACTCATCAGACGACAGTTCATTAAAGCTAATATTTTCAGTGGTTGATGCATAAAACTTAAAAATCACAAGTCATAATCAAGTATCAACATGCATCGTAAGACATGGTTTACATACACTAGGAGCATCTACAAGGACATACAAATTTATAGGGCACATCTTGATTGATTTGCTCTATGTCATGCTACTGATAATCTGTATCCAGTATAAAAGAATTTCAAATAAATGTTTTCCTAACCCCACCTGCTTGTTATACATTAATGGCAGGTAATGTCTGGTTAAAATGCCATGTCTCTTAAAACGTAATTTATATTTCATTAGCTTGTGTGTGGAGAGCCGGAACGTGCAAAAAATACATTCAAATTTCAGTGTTGTCTTAGTATATTTGGTGCTGATTCCAATGAAAAGAAAACAGCAAGACAGGATCTCAGGTACCCAAATTCTGAAAAGCCATTGGCAAATGTTAATGCTGAAGAATGGCCCAGTTCACTGTGATCAGAACTTCTGAGACAGCCAGCGTTTGCTTTCACCAGTTAAATATTGAACTGAGTTAGCTACTGCTTTGCCAGGCAGCAGTGTCTTTTCCTGAAATACTCTTTCTTGGAAAGCTGTTAGGAAAACTGTATCAACAACTTCACTGTTAAGTAAATATGCAATATGAAAAGGTACATCCTTCTAAAAGAGCTGCAGACTCCACAACACTTGTGTTTTCATCTTGTGGGCATATTCCAGCTTCTCCAGCGTATATGGCTCTGCTTTGACGCCTTACACTCAGCTACATCAGTTTTAACAATTTTAAGGCTAGGAAGAAACGTTACATTCCCCTGTCTTATCCCCATTACACTGCATGCTAAATTACCTTAGCTTCAAGCTGCTACTAAGGCAAGAACTACTACCACTCTTTTTTAAGAGAAACTGAGCATAAATATGTACTAGAAATCTGTGAAAAATGACACCAGGTACATCTTCAGAAGTTTCAGATGGAAATGCAATAAACCTGAATCCTTGACATCTATATTTTCACATTTTTTGTTTCTATTTGTAAAGTTCATTCTAGTCCAGTAAAAACTTCTTCCTTTAAATCTGGTCTCAGTTGAGCTCACTTACAATTCATTTAGGCCCGTTTCCATGATGCAAACTTAAATGAACATGTAATAGGAACTAAATGAACAGAAAAACTTGAATTGATTGTTCAATTCCTGACATATACTTAATTGAAGTATATTTAGAGACAGAATTGACTTTACTGTGCTAACTACTCTCTAAATTATTTGAAATCCTTTTCCTTTGGGTTTCGTTTTAGTCACTTTGGAGAAGAGAGCAATAGCAACATTTAATGATGCACCAGCTACAACCCAGATGACAATACATCTGTGAATCTGTTTGTCAGCTACCCAATGTATTCAGCTCAACTCTGATACACAAATAGCAATGGATTGCATCAGTACAAGCCTTCTTGACCTTTCAATGTTGTAATGCTATTCCACAGTCCAGAGAAAAATACCAGTTTTCTCAGATAAACATCTATTGTTTTACTTGGTTTCAAAAAGAAGAAACCCAGCAAAGGTGGAGAAGCGTTGATGATCCCCATGGAGGGCTCCGTTTCCCATCCGCAGCCAAACTTCATCTCCCTTGGCAAGTTTTAGGACTGCACTGTTTCCTGAAGTGTCTGCTTTCCCTTTTGATTCATAGCTAAGAATTAATATTTTAACAAGTCAGCTGTTTGTTTCTCAAGAATGACCAAGAAAACAACTTAAAAAAAAAAAAAAGAATCCAAGAAAGCACATCGTTACCCTGAGCAAAACTTTCTTGAAAGGCTCACAACATTTTTTTCATCTTTATGAGAAAATTTTTGCATTTTTTTTAATTTGATTTCCTAGTCAAATTTTGCACTTTATCTTATTGCATCCTTTCATTCCTTTCTGAAATTCTGGAAGTTTAATTTATATATATTGTTTTCCAGGGCATAGGAACAAATTTGTGTAGTATAAAAACCTGCTCATTCACCACAACACTCCAGGTTTCCTGTGTTGCTCTTCTTCTCTTGGATTCATCCTTGCTAATCTGAAATGCCTTCAGGTCAAGAGTCTCATGTGAGCTGAGCCCCTGTGTTCCTGGCACAGGCAGTGGGCAGAGAGAGCCATCTCACTGCATCCTGAGGCCTTTTCATTGGAACATAGGTGCATTCGATGTGGGCTAACCTGCTGGCTCTGCACTGGGGTGGCTCCCCTTCTTCCACCTGTTTTGCCACCTTTTCTGACATCAGTGCTTCAGGTCTTTTGCAGGAAAGATCTACTGGGAGCAAAGCACCCTTTGGTGGTGCTTCAGGTACATGCTGTTGATGAAATCTTGACAGCTTAAATGAACCTGCTATCATTGAAGTGCCCAAAATCCAGTGTAATCAATCTAAGCTTTTGTGTCTGTTTATTCAGGCTTAGGAGAGAATCTTGGTTTTGGTATCAGAGCCCTAATTGGTATTAAAGAAATAATAATACTGTTTTTTCAAACACTATATATATATTTTTTTTTTAAGAGACCTTTGGCGACAAGCTTCTTGACTTGATCCTTGCATAGGTTGTTAAGCCAGAAATGGGTTCTATTCTTGATGCCCATCTAGCTAACATAAGGAGTTCAGAAATCTTTTATTCCAACTGTGCTAATGGTAACAAAGCCAGTAAAAAGAGGACCTTTGCTTCTTCCTCATCCTTTCTACTGCAGTTTAACTGCTTTCCATCTTTAAAGTAAATTGCTCCCCCAGTAATCTTTACCAAGGCTGTAACTGAACACTTCATGATGCCCTTTTTCTGACAGGCAAACAAAGGATGAAGATTGGTTTTAGTAGAATGACAGCATGTTACCACTGGACTCCAACCCTGACTTTCAGTGCTAATTCCTTTTCCCTGAGTTTTGAGGAGCTTGTAATTAAGGCTGAATTTTAGGTCCAGGATATGCGGCAGGTATGATCCAAATTTGCAAGTTAAAGAGGGTGAAATACAATAGTTATTCTCTATTTGTTATTTTAGCCCCAGAATTTCTTCAAAAAACTTACAATTTCATGTTTATTGAAATATGAGCAAGCTATCACATCTGTGCAGACATGGCTTTTGCATTAAAATGGCATGGCCCTTCACTTACCTATACAAGCTGAAAACTGTATTACCGTTATGCATGAGGTACACATACACTTCCTCCACATCTTCATGTTTCATCATATTGAAGGTGAAGAAATACACCCCTGAAAAAATTACCAAATACAATGCATTTGCTTCATAGAGAGAGGTAGTCATGCTATAGACCTGTGCTGCTTGCTTAGAAAACAACAGCTGAAGCCAAAATTACTTTCCAGTTGTCAGATGGTGTTTTGCTTCTGCTTGTAGTGTTCCAAAATCAGATTAATTTTTATTCTGCATATGGCAGGGGTTCAGGCACATCCTGTTCCAAAGAAATGACTATTTGAACACGGCAGGAGCACTCAACCCTTCCTTCTCATTAAAAGGGACATTTCCGAGAGGCTGAATCTAGTAACCCTTCTCTCACTTTTTTCCTCTCCTTCTTGCTCCTGCCCTCTCCCAAAAGGCAGCTCCAGGCCAGCCCAGGCTCAGCCTCAGAGGCTGTCAGTCTGACAGGCAGCATGTCACCCAGCTCAGGC
Organism: Nestor notabilis; assembly: GCF_000696875.1. NCBI lineage: Eukaryota > Metazoa > Chordata > Aves > Psittaciformes > Psittacidae > Nestor > Nestor notabilis. The sequence goes on along the minus strand of NW_009932239.1, from coordinate 80,899 downwards.
AGGGCAGAAGTGGTTTTAGCAGCACCCACTGTTGATCACCTGGCCTTACCACATCCTGAGCAATGCAGACATAGCCACCACTTTCCCTTCTTGCACAACACACCCTTACCATCACCTTGGTCTTTTTCTCTGTCTGAAAGTTGCCAACAATGTTGTCAGTGCAACCATGTTATGTATCATGAACTCTGCAAGACTCCCACACACAGGAAAACAAGCTCCTGGTTCCTGAACAATTAGTCTAGCAGTGACCCTGCAGTGGGAGCTTGGAGTTTGCATCAAAGTCATTAAATCATTGAGGGTCAAAGTTTATTGACATCTACATAAACATTAACCTCAAGAGGAAGCAGCTGTGAGTACACTCCCCTGTCAGTAAGATGTGCTACAGCAAGCCTGGAAAGCCTAGCTTCTATTTAATTTAATGTAATTTCCCATAGCAGTGAGTAAATGAATGCACATGAGAAAGGGCAAGTGAAGGAAGGTGGCTTCATGCTTTGCTCAGACATGTTTTTGAGTATGGTCCTGCCTCCCCCATCTGCTATTTTGCTTCTTGCATCACAGCTGTGTAAGATGGGGGGGAGGGGATGCAGCTGAAAAATCACTCAGGAAAAGCTGTAATGCCTCATTTCCAGCCATACATCTGTTGCAGGCCAGCTTACAGCTGAACTGGTGTGAGGGAAGATGGGAATGAGGAGGGTGACTGGAGGCAGGAAGTGGCAACTGTGAAGCTGCTGCTGGAACATCAAGACCATGGTTATCACAGCAGCTGAAGGTCTAAAGGTCTCTGAGCAGATGGTCCTGCTCCTTCCTCAGCCCTGGCTATGCCTCTTCATCCTGCCTTTGTGTCAGCACTAGCCTCACTGGCTGGCAAGCCCTCTCTTGGCTTGCCTGGAAGAAGGTAGCAAGAACTATACAGAACGAGTCTCATCAGTGCCATGTGCACTTTGCCTCTCTCACTTCTGAGAAAGTGAAGTTTCTCATCGTTATTGACACCACTTCTCTCTATAGCTCCCAGAATTGCATTATTTTGTTTTGCAAACACTCACCATTCACTGGGGCACCAAATCTACCAGTCATGACATCAAAGAAATTCCCAACATTGGTTTCGACACTGCTGAAGATGATCCCACTGTTCTGGTTGCTGAAGTGAGTAGCCATGGAAGCCATGAATGCAACCTGCAAAAATGCAGTTCTTACTCAGGCAGTCGTTCACAAAATGCACACATGTAGGGGAATCAGAATGGTTTTCCTGTATTTGCAGCCTGTTTATTTTCCTGACAGAGATGTTCTTCTAAGGCTTGCCCCAAGGCTGTTAAACTCCAGCAACAAAACTCCCATTGAATGAAACTGGAAGAGGGCTAGGCTTCTTACATTCAATTGGACTATTCATGACTGTAATAGTAAGTGTACGGGCAAGTGTTTGCAGGTCAGGACTTTCGTTTGGGATTTTATTTACTTTAAAGTCTCTCTAGAATGATGCAACAGAAAACTGGTATTGAAATGGATGATGTTTCCAACAGAAGTGATTTAATTAGATTTTTATATTTTCCCCAAGGCATTTAGACTGGATATTGCTTTTATCTGAACGTGTGAAATACAAAATGTGCAGTAAAATCCATACACATTAGTGTTTCTTGATAACTACCTTTGGACATACATAAGCATTTAGGTCCTTTAGAAGTGAGGTTGCAGGGACTCATCATTCAGCACTTTTTCTTTCTTACCGGTTGCCCTGTGGCCACAGTCACAACAACAGAGGGTGGTGGAGACCCAAAGAGGAAACCAAGAAATTGGAAACTGTGCTTCAACCTACTGGCTGTGAAAAATGTTTCATAGGAAGCAGCACAAAACCTCTCACACTGGACAATTCAAATTGCCCTCATCAAGATACCACAGAATAACCGTGACAACTTGCACGTGCAGGGAAGGGGGTTATCTTTTGTTTGAGTCTGTGATCTGACTGACAGTAAATGGAGTACAGGGAGACTTGCTGCACTTGGATGCCAGAAGGTCACATAGTGACTTGGTATTTCATCTCTATCTCCTAACAACTTCTTAGATGAGAAGTGTTAAATTATAGTTGTTACTGCCTGTTGCAAAAATGACATTTTTCATGAGATTCCAGCTATACTGATACTAAAAAAATAACCACCCCAAACTTCTTTTGATTTGAGATACAAGGGAGAATGAAACCAATAGAGGCAAAATCAAATGCAAGTCCAAATCCAACAGTGCAAATCATTAGCCATCTGCTCAGAAATTTGAGGAGCTCCAGATGTGAGCTGAAAGCCTGGGCTGATTTTCCTTATCCCTGCATGGATGCGTTTTCTGTGAAGGCAAATTGTTAACGTCTTGCTTCTCAGCCAGGATCACATCAAAGTTCATCATGTGTTAAAGGAAAGCAGCTGCAATGGCAGCTTGATGGAATTTATTACTTTTTGTCTAGATTCCATTTCACATTCTCTTTGACCCCAAGCTACTTTTCTTCGGCTGATGAGAAGAGTTGAAAAAGATGTCCTTTCTCCCTGGACCTCATTTTGGAGTAGCAGATTGAGATGGACATAACAAGCCTGTCAAAATAATTCTGCTACTTAAAATACTATTATATTCAAAAGTGTTTTCTCCTCTAACTACCCCTGCTCTAAAATTCTTAAGCAGGATGTTAACAAGAAATGATATGCTATACTGCATAAAGAATTTTTAAACACATCGGTTAACAACAGTGATGGAATTTTCCTTGGAAATAGGTATTGCAATATGAGCTTTTGTTATTCATCGTCTTTCATTATTAAATTTTTAATTAAATGACTACCACTATCCTTTCCTTAAAAAAAAATAAATCTTGCTAGCTCATTTTAAAGTTACAAAAGGATTTATGTTAAATGCTATTACAACAAACATGTTTTTAAGACATTCACCTATAACGGCAATTCCAGTTAGGTCTTTGAGAATGCTAAAATAATTCTGCTTTATTACAAAAATCCAGTAATTTTTTAAACTATTTTCATTGCAGTTTTTATTCTGTGGAATTATCCTATCTTCATGCAACCTAGGGTAGAGAAATCCAAGAAAGCCATTTTCCCACACTGCACATGTTGGATGTACTGTTGATTTTGCTGTTAATTTGCATGCCTTTTATGAGAATATAAACCATACATGAAAGCCTATTAATGGGAAACAGCATCCTTTAGTTAACAGGTGTAGATCTACATATAGATCAGAATTTCCATTTTCCCCATAGTCAGATTGTTTGGAAGTGGGATATCTTTTTGTGCGTGTTTGCCGTGTCCCATTTTGTCCCTTCTGTGAGGAGCTTGGTTTTGGGGGTATGAATCAGATCAAGTTTAAGACAATTCTCTTAAAGTGTGTATGTGTTAGTGAGGATGTAAGTTCTCTATAGTTTTGGGGATCTATATTCTCTGTGGTGTCTGAAGTCACATTAGCCCAAAAGCAGCAGTGACTCTGTGGTTAAGCTGAGTTGTTCTTCTAGATCATCAGTAACTGTAATGGGATTTTTAGATGCTTCCATTACATGTAGGCTTTCTGGAGCTGAATCTGAGTGCAATGACTTGCCAGCGCAAATGCGCCAGTGACATCTGAGGTACTTTAGGGCTGCCACACACAGGGCTGGCTACACTATTGCTACACTGCAGCATACGGTGTGGACAACACTTACATCCCTTTTGCAACAGCAACCAAGGGTTGCCTTAACAGACTACACCATATCAGCACTGTACTGCAGGCAGATACATATATACATACACATAAGCTCTCTGACACCTGACAGATTCCTGGGACATGAAGGAGCTCTAATGCAAAAGCTATGGGAATATGCCAACACAGTGTTGAGCCCAAACAAACATATCCCATCCCTCATGAGAGCTTATCACCTCAGGCTTGAACCCATGTTTTAATGTTCATCTGGCTTTTGGGTAGTTCGTTCATAGGCAGAACCTACATGCTTCTCCACATGTTTAAGGTATTTAGACATACAAAACCACAGATAGCTACTGAGAGGTATTTTTCAAAAGCAGAGAACTTCTGTCTGCGCTTGAAGGTTTTGACCCCTTACTTTAAAGAGTTGGATACATATGCTGTTGAGAATCTCACAAAGCCTGGCTGACCTGAGAAGCATGGGCCCGAGTGACTCCTTTACTCTTTTCATATGCCATAGGAAGTGCAGATATGTATGTGATACAGCTTGATAGAAAAATGATAGTCCCTGCTATTCTCTTTTAATAACCCAGATACTGGCTTTCTGCCCTAAAAGGGAACTGCTTATCTTTCTTCCTGCCCATTTCTCAGCTGCATTCTTACTCTAAAGAAAACTCTAATGTCTGTCTTTTCCAGGAGGATCTGACAGAGCACATTTGTCAGTCATGACAAGGGATATGTTTGTCTCTCACTATATTAATTTACAGGGGAATTTGCTTAAGTATCTTAGAGTATTTAGGTGCTGTTTTTCAGAGAAGAAAACTATAACCTGAGAACTTCTGCAGCCAAAACAAGCCAGAGATTTTGTACCTGTAGCTCTGGAGGAATTCCAGGATAACCCTTCTCGCCTTTGGGTCCATGATGACCACGCTCTCCCCTTGGTCCCATATCTCCTTTGTCTCCTTTCTCACCTTTGGCTCCTTCCTGGCCAGTTGCTCCATTATTTCCATTGTTTCCATGATTCCCTTAAAGAAAACAGAGCTTTCTGTTTAACTTAAATAATTCAGTATAATATATTTTGATAGATAACTGTGACAGGGTCCTTTTCCACCAGTTTACAACACATGGGCTTTTCAGTAACATAAACCCCAGATTGAGCTGTGATGGATAAGAAACAGCTGTGTGGTTAAGCTGAAGGTGAAGGTTTTGATAAGTAAGTTTCCAGAAGGATGTAGATTAATGTTTGAGTTAACTTTCATGCTCTCTTTGTGTTGCTGTATAAACTGCCAGTGTCTCAAGTCATTGTGTTGTTGGAGAAATGTGGAAGGACAAGACCTCAGCAGACCTGAGGCTCAAGGAAGGAGAAAGCCACTGCCTATTGGCACATGCCTGGAAGCCTGCATAAGCACTCTCCCTTTTCCTTTTGTGTAAAAACTTATTTCCTCATAATTTATGTTAATAGGATAGGATAATTTTGATAAACATTTTGCTATCTTTTAAACATGTCCCTAGCCTTCAACTGTCTAAATGAACCATCTGTGCCAAAAATGGCAAAGTGTGCTGGTTAACTTGAAGGGTTTGATTGGTTACATTCTCCTAAATTTAAAGAGAGACAATTTTTTTTATATTGAAGCTTTTTTTGGATATATATTTCTTGTACAAGTGTCACTATAAAAACATATTCCTGCATCTGATGCTTAATGAGATTACTGAGGAAATGTCTGTGTGACTGACAGAATTTTGAAGTCAGCTAGCATCAGTAAGCAATTATTATGCCTACCTGAAGCAAAAGCCTGACCTTTCAAATAATTACTCGTGGGATTAGTAAGTGCCATCATTGTTCTAATTCTACCTGAATTGAAATGAGATTCTTTGTCACTTGGCTTGTTTTCTGATTAGTCACTCTGGTTACAAATTTACAAGAAGAATGATGTTGTTTGAGATGAAATCTAGTGGATAAGTGATTCTACAGAGTTTTTGTAGTGCAAATAAAAAATTACTTCAAACACGGAAGCTAAATGGTGGAAGAAATCAACCAATTTTTGTTGGATAGAGAAATCAGTAACGCTTAAAAACAAGAAGAGTGATCCTTCATGTAAAGCCAGAACTACTTCTCTACCAGTTCAGAACAGAAGGCTGCAACTGACATTTGATTCAAACAAGGGAAAAGCAGCTGTTGTGAAGGAGACAGAGCAATTCCAGAGTGCAGAAGGTAAGGTTGCTATCAGCCATATATTTGTGGCATCTTGTGGTGACAAGAAGCATGGCGGAGAAACATCTCCACTACAGCCTTGAATGTGTGGTTCTAAGTACAAACTTCTGTCTTGCTTTTTAGAAGCCAACAGTTTATTAGTATATAATGCAGTATTTCTGGACAAGAGACCTCACCATTAGATAGTCTTACTTCTGTAATGGTATTTTTATAAAGGATTGATGCCTGCATAGCTCACAGCAGGCCTATGACCTATGCCTATGACCTTATTTTGCCTAAGATACAAAATATGTCAATGTAACAGTCCATTTCAGTATCTTGCCAACTGAAGCTAGTTCTTGAAACACTTCACTCAGATTTAACTTCATAACAGTCAGATTTAACTGTTACTGTAAACTGTTTCTACCCAAAATCACTACACTGATATTTGGTGGTTATGGTTATCTGTTATGTTTGTTTACTGTCAGTACATCTGTGAGGCAGAAAGATTATGGAATTGCATTTTTATTATGATAACAGAAAATATTAGCTTTTGAAGATGAGACAAATCTGACAGTCAGTGACATTTGGGGGGGCTGGAACTAGGTCTTAAGGTCCTTTCCAACCCTAACCATTCTGTGTTCATTTGCATTATATCTGTGCTTTAAGAACAATGACTGTTCAAATCCCTGAAGATAGCTGTAACAATCTTACACCAACATGCAATTAACTATCCTTTTCTCTTCTCTAGGCTCTTCTTTTTCTACATCTGTTATCAGATAGCCTTTTCTTGTGTATCCTGTTCTGTGTGCATTTGTAGTTGGGGGTGGGGGGGGGGAAGGTACTTTTTGTTACAGAAGACAAGAAGGAAAAGAATACACTTCTATGAGAGAATAGAAGCATTCTTTGTGTGTCTCTGTAAAATATTGGCTAGCAGCATGCTAGATAAAAAAGTTCCTGAATGCAATACACAATAGCACAGCTGGATTTTCAAAGGTTATCGCTGTAATCAACTCCAGGGAACAAGTTCTTCCAACTTTAATGGAAGTTTCATGCTGCTTTAAGAAGTTAGACCAATTTTCCATAGAAATGTAACAAGAGTACATTCAATATGAACTTGTGAAAGCTGAATTTTAATAAAAATGGGTTTTCAGTGAGGAAGGTTGTAAAGTTTAATTGGAAATCTCTGTCTCCCCAGAAATGATAGAAAAATTTGTTGCTGAATCTGTCCTGAAACACTGATGTTTGGACCATTCTTTGATATTTCATAGAATAGCCTGTAACTTACAGCCTGTAATTAGACTGATCAAAAAAATGAATTAGACTTAATCTTTACCTGGCATCCCAGGGGGCCCTGGAGGTCCTGGGGGCCCTTGGTAAAGTCGAACTCCAAAGTCACCACGGCAGCAGGAACTACAGTCCGGATTCTGAGGTCCAGTTTGTGGGGGCTAAGTACACAAAAATAAGCTTTAAATAGCTCATTCATCGAGGGCATCAGTCATATGCATGTTGGTTACAAGGTCTTCATTATATATTCTCTGTTTATATATTCAGTAAGTTTTCAAAACACTTCTTATCTGGGCTGAAATCTCCCATGCTTAGGTTGTCCCTTAAGATATTATTTTTGGAAGATTTAAGGGAATACCTCTTCAAGTATTCTAAGTGCTATATGAATATTTAAAAAAAAACCCCACTTGTCAAATAATGAGGGGGTTAAAAACAAAATAATACCAAGTAATGAAAGTTGGAGAAGTAGTTCAGTTAGTTAGGTTCCTATCCTGCTTTTCACTGATCCCACATTTCAGCTGACCTTTGTTGGCAAAGAGTGGAAAGACATAAGGGTAAGACAAAACGTTTGACCTTCAGCAATGAACTATTCTCCACTAAACATAAAGAAAACTATGTTGGACTGCCCGAAGAAGATATTAAAAGATGTATGTGCAGCATATTCCTGTTTGTGGCCCTAGACTTGCATATTTATAGGCTACTAAACTTGAGAGAACCTAAAAATATGCCAAGATACATGACAAAATTTGATGTGACCACAACACCTGGTGTAAGGGGCGTGGGATTATTTGTAGTTGTGGGTGTGTAACTGTGAAAAACCATTAGTATGCTGAAACTAATATAGCAGCATAAATTAATGACTTTATTATATGCAGCTCTACTGCTGTAATAATAGTTTGATAATAGCTTTGTTTCAGTGCTTTGCTTTTCCGCATTATTGTATTTACACTTCTGGAGTCTCATTCAGTCCTGGCTGGATTTTGTAACTAGGCTCTTGTGGTGATTTAGTGGTCACAGATCTCCTGATGGGTCAAGTGAGGTGGAGGTCCAGAGTTTAATTTTATTTCTCTACCTCCTTCTCATTTCTACCTCTTTGTTTCTGTTTCTTAAAATTCTTCACTATTATCCCGAGGTGCAAATCTGCAGATGTTCAATTCTGGAGGGGAACAGTTAATGCTAATCTGACTACTACTTTCCTCTAATCATTCTACTCTTTGTTTTCTTCCCTTTTTTCCCACTCATCTTTACCATCCTCAAATTACTTGCCTAATGCAGACCTGTCAGTTTAATGGCAGCAAACAAGCCTCTGGTAGGATGGGAGCTGCCAAATAAACATATAGATGTGCTTTATTCCTGCCCTCAAGATCATCAGCTGGCTTGATATGAAACATTAAAGCTTTTGGCCCATGTTTGTATCAATACCAAGCACACCCCCAGAATGCACTAATTTCAAGAGGCTTGGGAGTTTATGTTTGTGGATGCAGAAAAGCCCTTTCATGCCACCAAAATACTGCAATACTTCTCCAATAGAACAGACACCTGTTCTCTGCAGCTGGAACCACCAACAGTGGAGCTACCATGTGGATAAAGGCTGACCTGACAGCTCAACAAATACACTTCGTATTTAAAGAGTTATGGAAATGTTACAATTTGCCAATGGGCAGGCGGTCTTCCTTATGGGTTTTGGTCAGTACTATGCTTTTTACCTTAATTCTGGATAAGGTCTATACTTTATGAGAAAAATTAGTTCCACCTGTAGGACTGTTCCAGGAGAACCTGTTTGTATCATCATTCCTATTGTTTCTCTCCCCCGGCTGTTTAGGAAGAACATAAGTGACAATCACAAGGTACACTGTTTAAAAAAACCCCTGCTTTCAGCTCATTTTCAGTCCTTGAAGGGGAGCCAAGTACAAAACAACTGGAACTCTGCAAGCATTTTGCACCATCTGAAATGCTAATGTTGCACTGAGATTGAAATCACCAGCTCCTTTTTTATAGTGCTTCATAATCATGTAAAATTAGAAGGCAGACTATTCACACACCTGCCAAGAACAAGTAAGTGACATCAGCCTAGAAATATCCAAAAAACTAAGAACTGTGGCTTGTAGGGAAGGCATGAATCTAGCAAACTGGACTGCATGTGAGACTCTTACTGTGCAGGTATGATTTGTCTTCTTTATGCAATGCACTGAAATCCTGAACAACATTATTAGCTAACCAGCTATGTTATCATAAAATAGGTACTAGTGCTGGTTATAACCAGCTATGATTTGGCATTACCTCTTGAAAAGCTTATCAGGTTATTAGATCTGAAATGAGGCAAGTCCTGCCAGCCTGGTTGTATGAGAACAGTTCCACAGGCTTCACAGTAACTATTTGTGCAAGTCATGCAGTAGTGTTGACTTACTATCTTTACTGATCCTTTGACTAGGAGGAGAAAAACGTTCAGCCAGCTGCCAATAACAATGAATATTCAGTATACTGTTTTAATCTGCAAACGCAGAGAATTTAATGAAGAGTACATTTAATGGGAGAACGTGTTCCTAAAGTAAAATTACACTCAAATGGGACAAAGAGATTAATTACAACCTACTTGCCAAAAGTGTCCCGTGCAGCCATTTGCATATAAAGTTTATCACACAATGAATTGTTGGCATTGCTTTCATAACATCAATATGATTTAGGAGCTTAAGAAATGCATCTGCCACATTTATATCCTAATACAGATAGAAGCCTGGAAATATTTCTGAGGCTATTTGCTGAATTTCCTGTGACTTAGTATGTAGGAGGCAGTTCTAAGCAACAGATGGTCTATAAAATTCACTTAACTTACAGCTGTGAACGAATGATAATTGGAGAGCCAGCCCTTTTTCACTTCTTAATTAACTTTATGAGTTTCTGATATATTGTCTAAGACAATGCAGAAGACAAGTAATGTATATCCACCATTCTTGAATGCAAAATAGCATCTCTGTGGGCATATAAGGCTCTCCTTGCTCCTTCTCTAGCAAACAATTAAGTAAACCAAATTTGTCAAAAATCAGCATAAAACACCAGTAGGTTAAGGGGTACCTGAAGATTTTCAAAGAGCAAATTGAAAAGGAAGAATGTGTCTGGCATGGCTCTCTCCAGTCACTAAGAGTTCTTATGCTTGAGAAATGCCCATTGTATTTTATGTGAGTTACCAGCAGGGTGGAAATTGGCATTGTACCCAGTGCAGCAAAGACAAATGCTGTTGTCTCTATTCCACAACGGGGAATGAGACCATTAAACAACTTTAGCAACAGGGAGAAATTCTCTAGCCAGACCTAAAATAACCAAGAAAGTGGGGACTGTAGGGGTGAAACAGCTTTCAGATAGCTCAAAGGGAAGAGAGAAGTTTGATATTAATTAAAATATGTCTGTGCCACCTTTGTTCCTTCTCTGCCTGGGAACCTCTGGAGCCTGGAGATGGAAAATACCTATTGCGTCAGCCTTTCTGTGATGGATTATCCCTGTCGTACATCTGCTAGTGCTCCATTTCATTTCAGTAAGCCAAAAATTGCATCATTTGCCCAGCAAAGATTGCTTCTTAGAGTGGGTCTAGCAGGTAAATAACTGCTGTCAGCTGTACTTAGCCCTGGTGGGTTCAGTTTTAATGCTACAACCTCTTCCCCCCAGGAGGCAACTCCAGACATGTTGCATTAAATTCTCTGATGAGAGACACATGCACCACATGCACAGTGACACTTTCCGTAAGGGGAAGTTTGACTCCTAAAACAGCTGTAATCTTGTATTAAACCCAGCATTGTCTGAAGTTATATTGAGTTAAAGGAGAATCTTAAAGTATGGATCATATATGGTCTGTAATATGCAGCTGCACAATTGTCTCTGCAGTAGGGAGGTACACACAGACTAGGTGGCTCATTGGACTATATGCCTGATGGCTTACACTGTTTATATACTGCAAGTGCCATTTAACATACCTAAAATTAAGTATTTATTTTACTGAGTGCACTGGAGCAACATACAACTGCCCAAATAATATGAAATGCAAAGCACTATGAAATTTAAATACAGGGAATATAGTGGTGTATTAAACCTCTTCCCATATTTGGATATGTGTCAGTTCTTCAAGCCTAGAACAGGATTAAAATTAAATCTCTGATTATCATGAAGTAGGTTATTATTCAACACTTGTCTGCATGTCCATGATTTTTAAAATTCAAAATATCGTAGTTTGATGTGAAAGGGTTTTAAAAAACAAATTATAGAAGGTGAGCTGTACAGAACTCAAACATTTGTATCAACAATAGGAACAAAAGACTCACGCTCTTGTTGCTTCTAAAAGTATCCATCAACAAAAACTTTGAGTGGAATTTTGTTTTGCCTAGTGCTGGGAAAAGCTTCATCTTCTGCCCTTCCAATTTTACCTTCTAAATTTGGACTGAAATATTTTATGTGTAATGAGATTATGTCATTTTCCCTTTGCTGTGAACTAATGACTGTAAAATCTAAAATGCCATATAAAAGGCATAGAAAGATTCCCAGCTTAAAATGCAGATACTACAGATGATTTTGTTTCACCCTGAGCCTTTTTTCCTCTTAAACTGTCAAGTTGACATGTTTTATTATTAAATCTGCTCATTACAGTAGTATCTGGTTTTTTCAAGCTATTTTTATAATAAAAATTTTGAACACTCAGAATTTCATTGTGCTTGTCTCAAGCTCAAAAATATACTTTGTACACATAATTATCAAGCAAAGTTATTCTCTGCTACTTGAATCTTTCCAATATCTCTGGAAATTCTGTAATTTTCCTTCACATCCAAGTGAGTTAGCAGAATCTAAAACTTCAATACATTAAATAAGTAATACCTTGATATAATTAAGAGAATGTAGATCATAATATATGATTGCACAGGATCAGAGGTTCAGCAAAACAAAGGGCTGCTGCCTATGTTGAAACCAGTGCCCCCAACCACTACTGGTTCTACCAGCTCATTAAAAGATCCTACAAAGCAACCCAGCAGGGTACAGACCAATACACAATCTTAATAAAAAAGTATTTCATAAATATATCACTAGTAATCTTAGCAAAAAAATAAAATATCTCATTAGCTTTAAAGATATCTTTAGAAGATTAATTCAGAGTACCTGGACTCTATCTGAGGTAGTCAGTTCTACATCATCTACCTCTGGTCTCAGGACTTTGTGGTCTGTAGAAGTGCTATTATCAACAGTCCACTCTATAAGTTGACTCCGCTGTTTCAATATTTCCCTGCTTCTGGAACCTTTATGGCCAGTCTGGTGGTGACTTTGCAATACTTTGGCCACTGGATTATAAGATCTTCTGCTCACCTCCATGTATTCATCTTGACACAGGCAAAATGGAAGAAAAAATAAAGCTAGTAGATGCCAACTGATGAAATCCTTCTCTGCCATGTTATTCAAAGTAATTTTTCAGGAGTCCAGCAAATGCCTTGCAGGAGAAGCTCTTTGCTGCACCAGGAGATATGTGGTCCTTTCAGCTTTTCCACTAGTAAGCCTGGCACTGAGACCAGTACCAGGTTTTATACGGTTGCGTGCAATAAATAAAACTAAAAATGCCAAAGTGACAGGATCCTTCATCCAAAATCAGTCATGCTCCTTTAAACAAACCAGGCATTATTCACCACTTCACCACCACAAGGAAAATTGATTTGTATGCTGGAAATGACCACAGCATTTAACGGACTCCCGTGGTTCCTATTTGGGGGCATTAAAAAATGTAGCACCTTTTTTTTTTGGCATGTTTTTGTTTAAGTGTGAAAAAATGTGATGGAAATGGAGAACATGTGGCTAATGGCTTACGTTCCTTCATTAGACATGGAAAGGCTGTGAATTCACATTCTTAAATGTCTTTTGGACACAGTCACCTTCCTTATTTGCCAGGAAATTCACACACACAACTGCGTCAGCCCAGTTCGAAAAATCCTTCCAAGAGCAATTAGGAAACAAAAGCACAAGAGGAGCTTTTGCATATGATCCTACCCCAATGGCCGTTTCTGACTATGCTTTTCATTCATTAAAAGAAAAATATTGAATTTCTGTCAGTTGGCCAACGGTGGAAGCAGACTGGGTAAGTAGCTCTGAAAAATTGGGTTGAATTCAGATTCACAGAGCCCCATTTCTCAGCATTAGTTCAACCTACTCAGCCAGGCAATATTTTTTCCCCTGAGTTCCCAGTGTTTTCCTAAATGCAACTGCCAAACCAAGTTTTATGTCTTTGCTGCCAGGTAAATAAATTTACCGGGGGCTTATTTCAGACTAAAAGAATCAAATTATATAGGTATAATAATATCCTTATTATATTTTTTGAACCACCCACCAGTATCCTCTAAAACCACAACTGCAGAATTCAGTGCTGCAAATGCATACACATCCACATGCACACCCAGCCTTCCTTAGAGCAAGTAGCTCCTCGGCCTGTGAGAAACCTTTCACCAGTGCGTGGCTACAGCATTACTGAAAGCATCAGTCCCAGCTTCACATTGCAATGGACTGGCTTATGTTTCATCCACCTAGAAGATAGCCTCTTAAGCTAATGGTCCACAGATGAGGGGAGAGATGGTGTGCTCCAAATGACATAATAGGACCAAATCAGATGTGACCCACTGGAAGGCCAAGGCACATCAGTGAAATAAGGTGCTAAGTTATTTTATAATGTAAAAAGCCTTAAGCGTACCAGCATGCTATGGCAGCAAAGCATGACACCACAGGCACTGCTAAACAAGGGAAATGAGTTACATCTGCTAAAATGCCCCAGCTTCATTGACTGCAGCCATCATGTGTCCTCACTGCCTGGCATGTTACTGGGTTGGGGATGAGGTATGGAGCATTGGGAGAAACTAAACTCGATCTTAATCCTTCTGAAGTCATGGGAAACCCTGGGTTTGACCCCAAACAAGGAGATAAGGCTCAAGCAGCAAGGATTTTGAAAGGGCCTGTGGCTCTTCTGTCTAAATTGGAGATGAACCCAGAAGAGAGATCTGTGATGTGAAGGCTGTTCATTCAGACCCTTGTAAATGCTGCAAGGGATGCACAGTTAATGGTTGTTGAATGATGCTGAGAAAACACTCTGTTCTCTTCAGCTCTGGGGCCTCCAACTTCAGAAGGATGTGGACTTGTTCAAGTCCAGAGGAGGGCCACGAAGATGATCAGGGGGCTGGAGCACCTCTCATGTGAAGACAGGCTGAGAGAGCTGGAGTTGTTCAGCCTGGAGAAGAGAAGGCTTCAAGGAGAACTTAGAGTAGCTTTCAGTACCTAAAGAGGCCAACAAGAAATCTGGAGAGGGAAGATTTAGATTAGCTATTAGGGACAAGTTCTTTACTGTGAGGGTGGTGACTGGCACAGGTTGCCCGGAGGTGTTGTGGCTGCCCCATCCCTGGCAGGTTGCATGGGGCTTTGAACAACCTGGTCTAGTAGAAGGTGTCCTTTCCCATGGCAGGGGGCTGGAGCTGGATGAACTTTAAGGTGCCTTCCAACCCAAGCCATTCTGTAATTCTACATTCAGATCCTTTCTGATCCTAGAAGATCCTAGGAGACAGCAGGGCAAGTCACGTCATGGGAGAAGGCGCTGACTGGAGGTGCAGTGGAGGGGTTGAGCAGTGATCAGTTGGGTATGTCTGCTGGTGGCACAGGTACAACGGGTGTCAGCATTGGCCTGTATCCAGCCACTCACCTTGGCAATTTCCTATTGAACAGTCCACAGAGAGGAGTGTTGGGCTGTGCCAGTCCCCCAGAAAGGCAGTGCCAGGCCCCACAGACGTGCCCTGGCTGAGACAGTGCAGGGCAGTGCATGGGGCTCCTGGGAGCAAATGCAGCTCAGGGCAGGTCTTCCCTTCCTCTCATTCTCCACTGGCCAAGCATGGCACAGGAGCAGAGACCTTGGCTGCTGTGAGCTTAGTGTTTCCCCCCCAAGGATGAACATCATCCAATGCCTGCAGCACCCCAGTTGTCTGAGGGACAGCCCCAGGAATAGGGGCAGCTCAGCCCACAGTCTTGCCAGACAGAGCTGTGTCTCCTTGCTTCGTGTTTTTGTTGTATTCATCTCCCTTATTTTGAAGCTCTGATGGCAGGAATCTTAATTCAATTTTAGTGGAATCTTGGATTCTCAAGCCAAATGTTCAGGATCATTGAATAACACTTTATAGATTAGCTCGAGCCTTGCTTCAGTATATAAATATTAGTTGACTAAAGACCCTTGCAGAAGAGGCTTGTTAGACTATGCTTTATGACTACTGAAAATCCTGATTTTTTTTTTTTTTTTAAAAAAAGCAAATATTCCAGTTATTTCACTGGGCAAGGAGTGATGGAAAGGAATTTACTGGGAAGCGAAGCAAGACTTCTGAAAACACAGCTCCAGATTTTGGACGCTGCTGCCACCAAAATGGGGTTTCTTTTTCACATAGAGAGGATTTTCTTGGTAGGAAGAGAGTCTGAAAACTCTGGCCTCGGTAAAATTGGAAATGACTCAGAGGCAAGCATTAATTTATCTTGGCACTTAATAATTTGATTCAGCAAGTGCTGGGACAGCACTGATGCTTTCGGCTGCCATTAGGGCTTTCATGGCTTTCCAAACTCTGTTCCAGGAGCTTCCTGTGGCAAATGTTTCCAACGTGAGTAATGAACATCCACAGCACCCATGTCCCAAAGGGAGGAGCAATAAAACCAATGAGATTTGGGCTTTAAAGCTGCCATCTATCATTTCATGCAAAAGCTGAAACAAGCATGTTTCTTGGCAGCTATCAGAGAGAAGAAAGATTCCCTTCCTCACTTTTAATGGAGTCCACCTGGTTCCTACCCATCACTCCTCTGCTGGTTTGATGCTACATGCATTTTTTGGTCCAAATTAATCATAGTTTAGACTTTGTTCTTTTATTTCCAATCTTTTGAACAGAATCCCATCTGCAGAAATCTCTGTTGCCCATCATTCTCCTCTGTGCCTTCAGCAAGGAACAGCTGTCCCACAAAACCATTGTCTACAGGCAGAAATTTTTGACTTGGGAGTAAAAAACAATGGAGGAACTGATTGATTCTGGTTCTCCATTTTTGATTTCCACATGGTCAAATACACTTATCCAAACACGTGAACTGATTCTTAAATAATAGAATGTCAAAATAGCAATGCTCTGAATTAACTTTCTACTGGAATACAACACTGAACATGCTTCAAGCTGAGAAGAACAGATCCTACAGGTCTGGAGATGAGAGAAGGACTGACCCAGAAGGTTTGGGTTTGCTTTTACTTGTAGGGCTGGTGTGCTGACAGAATAAAATCTGACCCCCCTTCCCTACCTCCTTGCTGTGTGTTTGCACACCCAGCATCACCTTTCCAGACCTTGCCAGCAGAGCCCAAGCTCAACTGTAATTACCTCTGCCTTGTTGGTCTCTGGCAGCAAGAGTATGCCTCCACCTGGTAACCTGCTGTTTAAGATGAAGTGAAGCACATGGCCCTGTTTATGTCAGATGATGAGATACCAGGAAGAGTGCAGTAACTGCGGTTTGAAAGCTGCTTCCCACCTTGTCTGCAAGAGAAAACTCTGAGAGAAGGGGACTCATTACTGTGTTATTCAAATTGACACTGGGGAAGTGGGTTATTAGGTTATTATGTAAAACTGCAGGCCACTGTTTCAAGAGGCAACAAGAAAAATGATCTACAAAAAAAACAAAAAAGAAGCCTGCTGTGGCCCAGGCAAGCAGTCTGTAATTAAAACATTTACATTTAACCTGTAATTAAACATTTACAGTTCTTCCACTTTGAAATAATCCTACTTGCAGTGGTAACTCCCCCATACCAGACACAGGTAATCTACACTTACTCTTTCAGAAGCAATCTTCACTGGGCCACACTGAGCGAGCCAGGCCACAGCTGAAGGTATAAAGGCCACCCAGCACCACGCCACCACCCAATTCCCAGCCCACTATAGCAGCCTGGGTTCGTTACTTCCCAGGTACCCTCCCAGCCCTGCTCCTCTTGGGCTGCCTGCTCCCTTGGTCTGGCACTTCCACCACTGCTGCAGCAATGCTGGGGCCAAGCTTCCTGCGTCCAGTGCCAATGCAAAATGCCCAGCACTGTGCTGCCCTTTGGTTTGCTGCTGCAACAGCCACAGAAAGAGCCCTCAGACCTCAGCACGGCTTTGAAGCCTCTTCCCACCTTCGTGCTGACCACTGCAAACCCACAGGAACAGCTGAGGTGTTTTCCTTAAAGGCTTGTGTGATCTGCTCCTTGTTTCTGCAGGAGTTTTGCTCAGTAACAGGGATTTAGGTGAAACCCACAACTCTCCTCCTTGAGGAAGCCTCCAGAGATGGACCACCAAGGGGAAGGCAGATCCATGTGGCTTTCCAAGTGTTGTGCACCCAAGAAGGGCTTACAGTGACAGTCTGTGCAATGTCTTCTCTGTGGTTAAACATTTTCTTACCCTGTAAGCCACTGCCACAGAGCTCTGCAGATGTGACGGTGCAGCGAGTGCTTTGGGCAGTTTGTTTCGTGGTACCCAAGCCTTGGGTAGTTTGAAGTTACACCAGTTCACAGAGGTACGTAGCAGTGAGGTGTGTTTTGCTGGTGTTTTCCTCACTGGAAGCCATCATTAGCTGTCAGAGGAGGAGAGTGGGGCAGATTCAGCTTCATTACGTGGCTTCTGCCCACCACCCAAAGCAGATGAGTCTTCAGAAGAGTCTGGATCCTCCCTAACTTTGGCTTTTCCATCACTCAGGGAATCCTCTTGCCTTGCTTGACACCGACATTTTCTTTCCCATATAATGTGAGAGCTGAGGCTGGTGTCCTGGCTCTCCACCATCCTCCACCACCCCTTGGACCCCCATGGTCTGCCCAGGAAGGTACCCTGGGGTGATGTGCTCCAGCATATGTGCTCCTGGGCTGTTACTGCTACTTCATCCCTCCACTTTTTACAGCATAAACCCATCTTTCCTACCCTCCATGCACCTAAACTAAGGGAACCCCTAAACAGAAAGGATCAACGATAGGCAGAAATTCAGGCCTGAGCTACCAGCTACCAGCAGAGCCACCATCTGTGTGATGCTTCAAAACACAGCACATCTGCACAGACCCTTGCTTCAAGTTACACACTGGAGACACAGACCCCTTCACTCTGTCAATGCCATTTTCAAGGGTCTGTGACTAACTGCCTGGATCAGACAGTCAACAGTCCCAGGCAGGATTGCCAGGTGGTTTATCCAAGGCTCTTTCAAACTTGCAGGAATAGATTTCACAGTGGTGATAGGGCTCTGGTGGTGGAACAAATAATGCAGTGTGATAAGCTTTTTCCAGTCTGCAATGCATCAATTATCCGTCTCTAATTGAAGAGCCAGAGCACAGGGACTTCCAAGAAAGCAGGGTGGGGAAAGAACAGACATGGTGCTGAGAAAACAGTCATGGTCAACATTTTTGTCAGGGATGGATATCCTGGTTTGGATTATGCAAGATCTAACCTGAATCTTTTGCTTCATCTTAATTCACCTTTTTTTTCCTCAAGTTTCAGAAAGTTTAAATTTATTACTTGAAATATGCTCTTCTCTGCAATTCCCCTGTTCTGGCCAGGACCAAAAGTGCAACAGCTAAAATACCACAGAAACAACTGCTCATTATTTTAACCACCCGACAAGCAACAAAGAACGTCTTGTTAGGAATCCTGTTCTGTCTGCACCCCGGGCTTAAGCTTTGTACATGCAGGAGGTGTGGGTAGTTCAGATAAGGTGTGCTGGTTTTGGATGGGAAGACAAGACACAGTTTCAGGCCCACCGATACCCAAGATTGTTCTTCTGCCCTGCACAATGAAAGCCATGGAGACAAAACACTCTCAGGGTGCTGTAGTACCCAGGAAAGGTCAAAAATAAACTGTAAAACATTTGACTGTGGCCTGTAAGCAGAATTCCAGAATTTACATGACCTGATGTCACATAAGTAATTTTTAAGGGCCCAGATTTAACAGTTTCTCAGACTCCTGAGATGTATCAACGACGATATATCTTCAGGGAAGTGTGCCATTAAGTGAAAACCAGGGCTTATATAAATGTTCAAACTCTCACATGAGTTCTCACTACCCTATTTGGGCACTGGATGAAAATGAACTGTGGCGGATCCATAATCTATTAACCTGGTAAGATCTGGTTACTGGGATAGTTCTTGACTGTTCATATTGATTATTGAAGTCTTTGTTTTACGTGTGTTTTGAGACACCATTGATCCAGAGTGGGGCTGCTAGGAAGATGGCAGGGCTATAGGTTTGGGTTATGACTGTCTGGTGAAATCATTAGGAGAAAGGTCCAAGTGCTTGGTTGTGAACACCCTGTGTCCAGAATGAAGCCAGAATGAGAAAATCTGTGTTACCACGATTGGGAGCCAAAGGTCACAAGACAATTAAAATAAATCACACTGTGGTAAGAGGAGGGATGTCCATCGCCATCTGGTTTTGCTAAATTACCTGCCTCTCCTACCAGCAATACATACCCTGAAGAGTCCAGCTTGCAAGGAGCTAAGAAAACAACCTTAGAAAGAGGGAAAAAGGTTAGGTGTATCAGAACAACCCAAGCCAACCTACCATATGAAGCCAGCAGCTGTGGTGTGCTGCAGGCCTAGCTTTTTGCTTTGTTTCTTCCCCTTAGGAAGACAAATACCCCATCCACAAGCAGCTCTTTGCCCCAGAAGAGGGAGAAAATGGATAGATTGGGCAGAATGGAGAGGGCTGTCTGGCACATTCACTTTCATTCATTTTCTTCCTGTTTGAGCTAAAAATATTTTTAAAAATATATGCTGTAATAATAACTGGGAAAGAGCCACATGGACTGGAGACGAAAAACCTCTCTTACAGGGCTGGCAGCCCTTGCTGGGTAAAAGCCCAGCCAACTAGCGCCATTTATAACAGAAAAGAATGAGTTCCTGCGAGGAAAAGCTGTGTTTGTCTTCCTAATTTGGTTTCTAAATATTCGCTTTCACAGGGAGGAGGAAAAAAAAAAAAGATAGTTTGAAAAGGAAATTAAATCACCATGGCGGGTTTTTTATGGCATTTGCAAAAGATTATGGCTTTATACACTTGAGGAATTCCTTATTCATCCATAAGAAAGGACAGATGTTCCTACAATGCTCCATGAGCTTACAGACTGTTCCTAGACCTGTTATCAACCACATCCAGGCTTCAGTTTCAGGACTGTCAACAGTGACTCCCTCTCACTGATGGGATGGCTCTTGCCAGACTTCCAGGAGTTTGTCCAATTTCTGGCCACTGCATTTGTTACCAAATGTCCATCCCCTTATGACAGCCCTTGAGCTGATTCAGAGTGAGTAAAGTGGAAATAAAAGCAAGCTAGACCTAAATGTTTTGGCTGGACTCCTCAGTTCTTTCGCAGTGCCATAGGCATAACCTACTTCTCCTGCTGTTTCAGGTGTCTGTGTTATTTGAAGTATCAAAGACACAAGAGCAGTCTGCCAGCTCCTGGTCTCTTTGCTGCAATTAAGGACCTCAACAACCTATTTATGTCTATGTAACTAGAATGCGATATTTTAACTTGCCAAATCTATTGGTATAGTCTCTTCAGGAGACAGGGATGGTAGGAGTAAATGCTGTGCCTCTGGAGAGATGGAGGTGCCTCTGAGAGCTATGGTATCATTTCAGCATTAGCCAGGTCATGTGAAGGGTGTCCTTCAACCTTGGAGAAGTCTCTTCTGCTGCTAGCCACGCACAGTGAGTCAGTGTCTCCAGCCCATGCCGTGCTGCCCTGGAGGGAAGATGCATCATCTGAGTCAATTTCCATAAGCACAACCACGCATGCTGATAAGATGAATAAAATACTCTGTCATGGCATAAATAAGATAAACTGCAGTTCAGCAGACAGTGTAAAAAATAAGACTGCTCCCTAAGGTTTTTGCCCTTTAGCACTGAAGGGTTTTCCCACATTCTTTCTGCTAGAAGTACTAGAGCAGTGTCTTGCCACTTTCTTGGTAAAGCTGATGCTCTAGTGTAACCCAGTATGGGTTAGAATAGCCTTTTTGATGGTGGCTCAGCTGCAGACAGTGGTGTTTCCATCTAAGACAGCTGCAGGGTTGTGGGATCATGGATAATTCCTTCACAAAGCAGTTCTGGCTCTCCCTGAGCTTTCATAAGTGGAAAAAGCTGTGAACTCCCTTGAACTGGACAATTTTTTACACTCTGCTTTCATCCCTCTTTCCCTGTCTGGCTCATCGCTTTTAACAAGGATTAGTTGTTTCTCAAGTCTGCAGTGACATGATCCATGCTGTGCCAGTTACTCCACTAATCACTCTGTACCCTGCCACCAAAGACAGCAGGATCCCTTGCTTTGCTCTTCCCAAGTATGGATCCTGCAGGAGCTTTGTCAACAAATAAGATAGCCAAAAAGCTTCTTTTTTCTGTAACATAAAGCTACAAGTCACAAATGTGGCTGAGGACCTTGTATAAGCAGCTAATTCTCTCAAATACAGTATATGCTGTGCACACCCAACATAGTCCAAGGCAGGGCAGTGAGAGGCTGTCAGAGCTGTCACATCACCTGTTTCAGGTGGCAGTGACCCTGCCAAAGGTGTTTGCTTAGGAACACATTCTGAAGTTTTCTTTTGGGAGACTGACTCCAAATAGTAAGTGAAAAATATTAGACTCGTTTAAAAAGTGGATGGACACTGAGCTGCTGTCTTTGCTATCATCTTGTGCCAGAATGTTCAGTTTCAAAGCCACCTTCACCATCAGTAATTGCTGTGTTATGGCTACCTACAGCACTGCTATGTCTATATACTTTGTTAGGTATATGTTATGGAAAGATATGTTGCTTTTCATTTTCAATATGCTTTTCTTCCAATATATGGAAAAAAAACATCTCTTTCCACAAGCTTTACCAAGAAAAAACTGACAGAGATAAAGCTGTTTTCTAAATCAATTACCCCTGAGGAGTATAATTTAATTTGGTTTCTTGTTGACTCATTACTGTTTCTATGTAGGATAAAAAGCGGTCTTTGTTTGGTTTTGTTTTTTTTTAATATAGAAGTCAGTAATCTTGGCACCTTTGGCAATTTAAAGCTAACAAGTGCAGAAGCCTGGATGGGTTCATAGGGGGTGTAATTTTCTCATATAGAGCTCAGATTCATTTAGCCAGCACAGACTTTGGAGAGAAATAAAGAGACCTTATTTCTCTAACACATCTTTAGAAAAGCCTCTGAAACCTCAGGACACAGAAGCTGCTAAAGCAGCCATTAAATTTACTGATCTGATTTTAATGTTGCTCATTAGTTCATAAGAAAAACAGATGGGACATTGAATTATGGCCAAGATATCTTCTGCAATGGGACACTTTTGGCTCAACAAGTTTCACCCTGCATCTGTAACTTCTATTAACCTCATTGCTAACATCAAATTCAGTTTCTGCTTGGAAAGAAACCTGAAGATTATAATGAAAGGCTCAGCCACAGGATTGTTAGCAAATCTCTGAACAGAGACACTCCTGACACACAAGGCAGCATGCCCAGCCTATGCCTCCACCTTTAGGCTGAATTACAAGGATGGTATGTAGGAAAAGCAATGCTATCATTGCAATCAGCATGTTTATTTTGCTGCACCCCGTGGCCAGCCATAGGCATGGGTGAAGCAGGCAGATGCCAGGGTGTAGCCTGAAAGATGGCAGCAACATCTCAGAGTTGTGCAAGAGAGAAACTCTGTACTGCAAAGCAGCCCTTGGTAGTGTATCTGCTGTCTTCAGCAGCAAAGCCAGCAGAGTCTGCCTGGGGGAACGCTCATGGACCACAACCCCACTAGTGCAGCAGGGATAGGGATGGGGCTGGACACCTCCTTCCCCACTGAGGAGGGGTTGGGGGAGTGGGGCTGGGTACATCTTCAATTTACCCCCTCTCCCTGGGACAGCAGCTTTCAGGTCCTCTTGGAGACTTGGTTTCACACATCTGCTGACAAAACTGTTGCGAGCGACTAGCCACATGTGCTCCTTTAAGTAATTTTTGTATCAGAGAAAATCTGTTCTGAGGCTGTCCCCGAAAAACTAAATTAAATCCTCTCAAGTAACTTCTGAGTGATATCTTTACCATGTGCTCCAGCTGATGGGATTTTCTGCTGCTGGTCCTTACCCCATTTCCCCCTGCCTCTTGAAAGTTTCCACGTTGCACAGATTACCTGCGACCTAGGCAACAGGCAAGCACATTTTCCAGAAAACCAGGAAAAATCAATCCCCACCTGCAGAAGTATGCCAGAAGGTTACACAGGAAGAGCAAAGATGAGCAGCAGACACAGAGGCTAAAGGTGTCAACCCAACCCCGCAGAAGAGAAGCTCTTCTGCAACTCAGAAACACAGATTTACTGTCCCACAGCAACGTATGTGGGCAGAACTGAGGGGACCCAAAGCAATCTGCTACAGGTTTAGGTCTAACTGGCCACAAATACCTTGCTTGTCTCACAGCTTCCATGAAACAAGGTTTGCACAGCTCTCCCAGTCCCCCTCAGCACAGCAACCATAGGGGAAAGGGACATCATCTGCCTCATTCCTGGCAGCAAACCTGAACTGAGTCCTCAGTATAGGCAATATCAGCCAGAGACTGCCCATTGCATGTCCAAATGCCATTTAGAACATGCTTTACAGCCTGGCTTGGTCTGGGGCCTTGCTGTAGGTCCAAACTGAGGTTCACACCCTGCAGGAACCTGCAGTGCGACATGGGATCCTGCTATGATGGGCACCACAAAGTGGAAATGTTTGCTCCTTTCTGGGGAAGGAAAACCCTAAAAGAACCAGAATTTCTCATGGCCTGACCTTACTTTACTATCGAAGCAAGTAGAATGCTGCACTTGCAGTAAGCAGAGCAGCAGGAGCTGCCGTGGGATTGGTACTCACCACCACTGCCCAGTGTGGACCCCCTGCAGCGGCATGATGCACAGGGGATGGCAGAGGGAGGTAAAGAAGGGTGAAAAAGAGGAAAGGAACATTTCTGCTGAGGCCAGACTCAGCTACCCAAAATACCTCTGTTTGGTGTAAGCGCCATCAACAGAGAGAGGAGGCAGCCCAGCTTGTCTCCATTCACAGAGCACATAGCGTGTGTGTGCAGCTTGCTGATGAAGGAGACAGATCCTGCCCAGTGCCACACATCCCTTTTAATTGAGGCAAAACTGCAACTGAACCTGGCGTCAGACCGGGCAATGGGATCTGCAGGAGGATGTCGCCAGGGAGCCCGCAGCCAGCTGGAGCGTGCTGCTGGCGAGCACTGCAGGCAGCTGTGGGCAGCTGCTCGCCCTGTGCTGGCTCCACGCTGGTTGCAGGGGTGGGTATGGGTGAGTTATCCCCCGTTTCCTTCCAGTGTCTTCCTGACTGTCCTTCCTTGTGGACTTGAAAGAAGCTGACTGGAGCCAGAGCTATGACACTACATTCATAGCAATGGAAACAATAATGGGTGAAGGATCAAAAATATTGAAGCTAGGGACAAACTCGATTTTGACTGCATGGGAACGGAATGGTGCTTCTGTATGAGCCACCTGATACTCTGGGATTGATAGGCACACAGAAGTGACTGGAGGTCTGGAGCACCTCTCCAATGAGGACAAGCTGAGAGAGCTGGGGTTTCTCAGCCTGGAGAAGAGAAGCCTCTCTGGAGACCTTATGGTCTTTCAATACTTAAAGAATGCTGATAAGAAAGATGGGGAGAGGCTTTTTAGCAGGGCCTGCTGCAATAGGACAAAGGATAACGGTTTTAAACTAAAAGAGGGTGGATTCAGAATAGATATAAGGAAGACAGTTTTCACAATAAGGGTGATGAAGCACTGGCACAGGTTGCCCAGAGAGGTGGTAGATGCCCCATTCCTGGAAATGTTCACAGGCAGATTGGACAGGGCTCTGAGTAACCTGGTCTAGTTGAAATTGTCCCTGCTTATTGCAGTGGGTTGCACTAGGTGACCTTTACAGATTCTTTCCAACATGACTATCTCTAGCAGAGAGCCCCACGAGTGCACAGGATCTTGGTGAAATGATACCTGCAGGACAGTGAAGTGGGTGATGGCTGTGGCAATGATCCCTGCATTGATGCTTGGCTTTCACCACCTACAGTTCCTGCAGCCAAAGAAGGCTTGTCCTGGAAAAGGAAAACTCTGCTTCTGCTCTGACACTTCCAACCAGTCCTTAGGAAATGACATAAGGATATGTCCAACTGCTTTAACTGCTTGGGTGGGCAAGAAGGGGCTCGTTATAGTTACTGATCAATACAGTTCGCACCAAGATGTGTTTTAACATCAGGCTCAGTTATGGCAAAGTTCTTCTCAGATTTTTTAAAGATCTATCTAGTAAAAAATAAGTGGCAAAGATAATGAATGAAGCCTCTGAAGTACTAAGCAAGTCCCTGCCACTACAGAGTAGTACCAAACTTCCAGGTCTGGTCCCAGTTTATGGAAGTCCTTAAAACTGTGTTTTCATGTACCTTAACTCAGCAAAGCATTTATATTGCTTTCCTGGTCTGGGGCTACTTCAGGAGCTGCAGTTATGTGCAGGAAGCAGGATGATGGAGGGGCTCAAGGAGCTGCTGTTGACCCCATGGGCTAGGGAGAATTTGGGAATCTGACACTGAGCCACATCTCAGAGTTGCTTGTGAAGGTTATTGGAAGAGGCATTCAGAAGCTGCCCCTGGCCCACAAGTGGAAGATGTGTCTGAGCAACCACACTGGTCAGATATGCTTCTAACAGGGAAAAAGCATGTTTAGAAAACACAGAGAAATAACTAACCTAGATGTCCAAAACCATAGAGAATATCTTGAAATTCCTCTTTACACAGGAGATTTCCTGAGCATCAGGCATTTGCTTGTCAGCTCTGCTGTGTTTTGACTGCACAGAAATAATGGGGTGTAGAGAATTCTTTCTCTGGGAAATCTAAGGTAGGAACTTGGTGGGCACTTTTAACCTAAATTACACAGATACAGTATTCCATCTTACACCAATCCATTCCAAAGCAGGATCTATAATTACTCTGGATACACACTCCAGCAATTAACTTATTTTCTCTTGTGAAACTTGTTATGCTTTTTAGCTTCCCATATATGTTACATGGTACAGCATAGCAAGTAATACCATCCTTGAGCGATCACTAGGGAATCTTGCACTGTGAATGTGTTTCTGGGTACTGCAGCACCCTTGACAATGCTTGTGTGAGAAACTATCTGCTTTTAAACTTGTGAGAAATATTGGTAAAGAATGCAATCCTAGAAATACTGGGGGGGGGTTTGTTGTTTTGTCTTGGTTTTTAGTTTTAAGTTTGTGTGTACCCGAGTGCTTGACTTTGAAGATATTGACACAGCTCATCACAAAAGATTATTTTAAAGATACAAATTTAGGTATAATAAATGCTGCTAAATAGGCTTATTTCTATAGGTCTCACTTGAACAGAAACAGCACCATCTGTTGCTCTCTGTGCTGTCAATCACAGCAGCTTTTTCTCTGCCCAGATGATGAGCAGGAGAAATGAACCGTAAGCAGCAGAAATTGAACAAAGAGGAGAACCTTTATTTTCAAGGTGGACTTAGACTGGGATAATTTAACCTGATCTGTTGGGCTTGTAGGGCTGAGTTACAGCTGCTTTTTCATTTTACAAAGACAATGCCCAATCAATGAGGCTTGTTTCAAAACCTCATAAAAGCAGTGATGACTTTGCATTTCTCCAGCAGTCTTGCAGTTTAGGAATGACCCTCATAAAATCATAACCACTAGGGATGGAAAATACTTTCTAGGTTCAATCTGATCCCTAAATGTCAGCTCAGATATATTTCTCAGGATGCATCTTGTCCAAGCAGCACCACCCGTTATTACTTGCTTTGGCTGAGACTCTATATTTCTCCAATTGCTTTCCCAACACTTGCTCCCAGAAGGGTTAGATGACACCATGCTGAAAGCCCTGCTACCAGCTGGAAGCTGTCTGTAGTAGGGCTCTCATGTTGCTGTAACTGAACCCTGATAGCAACAGTGGAAAATCTCTCTCCGCTTTCCTTGATGCAGTGTGAGCCAATACATAAGGAATGTCTAGACTAAAAAGCAGGGGTGGGCAAACCATGTCAGAAAACTGTTACACTTGTGCCATTCATCATTTTGCAGTTCCTCCTCGGGGGTGGTGATCCTTGTCCACAGCTTAGGAGTCAAATGCTGCTGTTTGTTTGTTTAGGTTCTGCAGGTCTCCCTTAGGTGTGAGACCCTCCTCTGGGGAGTCCAGCAGTGCCAATGGCTGGAGCCAAGGTGAGCTGAGCAAGCTCCCATACTCGCTCACCCAGCCTTGGGAGAGAGGATGTTTTATTTCAACTCATCTGCTGTAAAGAGTCTAAGCTGTGCAGAAGAAAATTTGGCAGTTAAAATCCTCAGGTTTGATTGTTGTTTGCGTAGCAAGGATTATGTTATTTTGCAAGCAGTGGAGTAATGTTATTGCTAATATTATTGCTATCCATATGTCTGCAGGGTAGAGCAGCAGCACTTGGGAGGTTGCTCAGGGCAAAAGTACTACATCAGTCCTTTGCTCTCTAGTGCCCAGACTTAGTGTTGGTGACACGAAGGATCACGGGACCTCCAGGTCTTCATCACAGATAGGAGAAGAGCTACCAGGAGCTGCACGTCCCCACTGCAGCCCTCATCTATTGCTTTGCACAGGCTGAGTGCCAATAATTTCCTTTGTCTGAATTTTGAAAATGAGGTGAGGAAAACAAATTACTGTGTTCTGAGCGGCTGAAGGAGGGTGCTGAAAGAGTCAGAGGAAACTGGCAGCTGCTGTTCTCCTTTACTTCTAAGCTGTGTTTGGAAAATTGGACATTGGTGTTATGGTCAAGATAACTTAAGGGTGCCTGATGGAAAATGTGACTTTTTCCCCTCCCCTCCTCTCTCCTCACAAGTGTTTGGTTTCTTTACATTTGTTTCACATTAAATCCCAGTTTTCACTTAAAGTTTTAAAATGTGAAGAAAAAGGAAAAAGTGGTTTGCTTTCTGCTTTATTGGAATAGTTCCTTTTGTCATCCCTCTGAAAAAGTGGGAAGATATTAAAAAAGAAGGTGAAAGTGCTGATTTAAAAAGGCAGAAACAGAGTGAACTAAGGAGAACAGTGAAACTGAAAATTAGTTTTTCTTCGTTTTTCAGAACTACACTAGGTTACTTAATTTGTAGTTTTCATGCTGAGATTTCTATCCAAAATCAAAGCTGTTTGACAAAAGGTTTCAACATCAATTACATTACAAACTTTGATAGGAAAATATCTGTTGAAACTGTTTGAGGATTTCTTCCTGTGCAGAGAGAACATGCAGGGGCTGTCTGAAATGGGCAATAAACATTCAAAATATCTGTACCACTTGGTGAGCACAAGAAGTTGGAGGTGGATTAATTTTCTAGCCGCTTGCATTAAACTCGAAGGTGAAAGTTGAGGAATTTATCAGCCCCTCCAACTGTGCTCTCCTCCCCTTATCAGACCTTTCAGTGGATCAATTATGTCCTGTGGCAAAGCCAGATCAGGCTTCCCCTCACTAACACTGGCCACTGCAGCACACAGGGCATGGGCACAGCTCAGAAACACCCTCCTAACTTATTCTCATCTAGATCAGGGAAGGAACTGCTGCTGGAGGAAAAAGTAGTAAATGCAAAGTTAAGATACTGCTGCATTGCAGTCAAAAGTGCATTTTATAGGAGCACTGGAGCTTCCTCTGTGAGATATGGGAGACCGCAGAAAGCAAATACATACATCAGGACCTGACTTCTGTCTGTTCTGGTTTTTACAGTCAGGTAACATGAAGAGAATAGCTCAGAGAGACTAAAACAGTTTCAAAGAAATAGTCCAGCCTCCTGTGGTGTGGCCTCAGCTCCATGGCTTGGAAGGCTACAGCTGAAGATGCTCTGCTGTGGCAGGAAACATCTCCTGAAGATCAAGTTCAAGTGGGTCTGACCTTCAGAAGGAGGCACCAGACCAGGGAAGAGCACAGGAAGCTCCATGCAGGAGTCCTGAGTGCAAAAGGGTAGTGTTAGAACCAGAATAATTTCTCACCAGCAAAGCTGCCAAGATTGAATCTTACATGCTGAAAAAAGCAGAGATCACACCACTGTTGGGGAGAGCAATTCTGAGTGCGTACACTGGCAAAGACTCCCAGGTAGTGTTGTATACCTAGGCAGAAGATTGTAAAAACCTGAGTGCAACGCCCCTGTCACACTGGTGCCTTTCAGTTTTGGGCTTTGGGTACCACATGACAGTCGCATAACCCCAAAGAAACCCATTATTTTAAGTGTGGTGACAGCTGAACTTGACCTTGCTTTTGGTCCTAACACAGAGACATGAAGAGTGGCAGGAGACAGGCTTCGACAACTCCATCCTATTTCAACATAGCCAAGGCCTTCTGGCAAGCATGGCACACCTCAGGGACCTGCCACTGTGTGTCCACCACTCAGGATCTTCTGAGTGAGGAGTGGGAGAAAAAGTAGCCTGAGGGAAGCTTCCAACCATGTCTCTTTGGTTCTTTCTTTGAACACTGTTTGCGGTTTGAGATACTCATGCCAGCCTTCTCTCCACCATTTACATTCCACTGTCCCCAGCCATGTGGGAAATGTTCGTTAGGTCCCACAGAAGAAATCTGGTTTTCAAAATAACCCTCAAAACAAAGAAAATAAGGTAGATAGTGAGATGACTGTAGCAATAGGACAAGGGGTAATTGGTTTAAACTTAAACAGGGGAAGTTCAGCTTAGATTTAAGGAAGAAGTTCTTCACAGTGAGGGTGGTGAGGCACTGGAACAGGTTGCCCAGAGCAGTGGTAAATGCTCCATCCCTGGCAGCATTCAAGGCCAGGTTGGACAGAGCCTTGGGTGACAATGTCTAGTGTGAGGTGTCTTTGCCCATGGCAGGGGGGTTGGAACTGGATGATCTTAAGGTCCTTTCCAACCCTAACTATTCTGTGATTCGATGCTTGATTGCTTGTAGCTGTCAGGACATTTATGAGCACTGTCTGCATGTTTCCAAGCCTTTTTCTCTACAAGCCAAGCCAACACCCCTTACTCTCCCTTCACTCAGCACTGAAACCTGCTTCAAGGAGTCCCACAGAGACCAACCACAGCTGCAGCCCAACCTGAGTCAACGTTATTCCTCTTTCCAGCAAGGACAGTTCCATTGTCCTGCCCAAATACTACAATCTCAAGCTCCAGCACATTCTCTGAAGCCCCTGTATGTTTGTAAACATCTAGGGTGGTCACTGATGGAAAGACAACTGTCATGTTAGTCCAAGCACAATCCTTTTCATTACTTAAATTCATATGCATGCACTTACATTGAATATCCAGGGCTAACATGTTCTTCACATCCATTATGAAAAGAAATACAAAATGATTCTACAAAATTATAGACATGCATTCTTAAGGGGAAAAAATGCATTCTTGAGATTCACGTCCAAGAGTTTTCTTGTATTGTGGAGAAACATGAACATACATGTTTCTTACATTTATTGTTCAATGTCCTAGTGTGATGAGACCTACAGTTTGATACCAAAGCCAAAGGTGTTCATCCAGACAAACAGGAATAATACTCATATTGATGGCACTGCAGTGCCACTACTAAAGTAGTATAGAAAGGAAATGAGAGCAAAATACAGTTGAAAGGGGAGCTGTCTGCAAGTTCACATCTGCTATATTTTTGCTGCTTTGACTCTGTATCCTTTTTATGCTACAACAGTCTTCATCTACCCTCCTGAGGAGAAGATAGACTGTTAACAAGAGCTGTTCTTCCCCCTTGTGTATCTCTGTGATGATACAAAGGCAAACCCCTATGGCTTTCACTCACAGTCACAGCAGAAACCCAATGTCAAAAGGGTTTGATGACATGGTCTTGAGAAGTTTGAATAGTCTTGAAGAGTGGCTGGTGGTGAAACCATCTCTCTCCCTGGAGCAGTCTGGGTGCTGCAAGGAAACACTGTGGCTACACCTATCCTGCTAGTGCAAACTGACCTTCAGACCCCTCAAGAGCCACTTCCATCAGCCATCAACACAGTGATTCTCAACAGCAGAGATGATAAGCTCAGAAGGAGCTACAAGCCCACGGAGCAGCCCCATGCGAAAAAGTGCTAAACATCTCAGTGTCAAGAAATACAAGGTACAACACGGAAGACATTGGTGATACCCTCACAGTGAAATACAGACAGAGACTGGGATTCACATGACAGGCTGACTGAGAATAGCACCAGTGTCTATCCTATATATCCGTATGGACAAACGTTTTAGGCCTATGCATGCAGCCCAGCTTTTTAGATCAAGTTGTTACCTCCAGGCTCATCTCTGAGCTTCTGTTTTGAGAAAATAGCTCCTCACAGCTGTGAAGAAAAGCTGGATATTTTAGCTGGGTATTGCTAAAACATTAGCAATATCAGCAAGAACAGATGTGCCTTCTTAATAGGGCTGCACTAATAACTCTGGGATACGTCTAAAACAGATTGACATTGCCACAGATGCACCCACCTGAACAAAGGAGCAGAGAGGGGGAGCAGTTTAGACAACTGTAAACACCCTCATTTATAATTTCTCATGGCAAGCCTAATTGTTGTTACCTCCCAAACAGGAGTCCCACTGCCCCTGCTGCTGCTGACCTTACAAACACCTGAAAGGGTAAGTTTATCTTTTTAAAAACAGAAGGTTCATTTTTTCAGTGAAAACCTGTCCTACAAATCCTTCCCGTCTTCTTCATGTCTCTCAGGTTCCCACCACAGGACTTTCTTCACCCAGGCTGGGCTGACATTGCTGCTTTGATGGGCATTAGCACATATGCCTTGTCTGTTCTGCAATGGTTACTCAGGTGCTGCCTCTCACCCCTTGGGACATGCAAAGTAATCTGAAAGAGGGAGAAATCCTGAAGCTGAAAGAAGTGATTCTCTTCCCCAGCCCCCCCCCCATCTGGGAAAACCACAGGGATGTCCTGTGTTGCTGAAACTGCGGTGTGGCTGAGGGCAATGCCAGGGCCCAGCCTGGGTCCTGCCCTGCAAGCGTTCACTTCTGCAGCATGGCAAAACCAGAACAGCTATTTAACACAGCAGAGCTGTGTGTTTTTAAAGGTTTCTGGAGAAAGAGAGGAACACTGGGAGTGGGTTTGCATGGGAAGAGTGAGCTTTTGGGAAGAAGGTCACGAGACTGGTTTAGTCAGAGTTTTACATGGGCTGGATTAGTGAAACCTACTCCTGGAGCATTAAGTAATTACTACTGTATATAAATGAAGCATAATTATACAAGGATTATAGGTCTGTATGAAAAGAGCCATGATGGGAGTCAAGGTTTTTCTTGCTTAAATTAAAGGAGCCACTGTAAATTCAACAGAAATTTGACTGACCTCAGCATCCGCTCCCATGTGCCATAAAGGCTCTAGAAACACCAGTAGGCTTCTCTTTGTGAAATGAAGATATGTTTCTCCAGCACCACACATGTGCACAATGAGGGGTGAATGGCTCAGCAGATGGTGTGAACTACTGTTGCTAAAAAGTCATGTGGGAATATGGAGGAGCATGGCCAGAAATGCTGATGTGCAGGAGAATAAACAAGGAAACAGGAGAGGCTGGGGAGGATTGAGGAAGGAGCTGTCTCAAGGGTGTCCACGTAGCAGAAGAGCTCATTTTTTAGGTAAGTGTGCAGACAATTTCCAAATGTGGAATATTCATTTGATGAATCGCAACAGAGTCCTTGGAGTCATGCCAGGCTCTGTATAAATACATGCATTTCAGGTGAGAAGAGAAACTCATGTGAGGACTGGGGAGGTTATAGCTGCCTCTTTGAAACACAGTACCAATCAGGATTTTTTTCTGGTTTCAGCTGGGGTGGTTTATTTTCTTCCTAGTAGGTGGCACAGTGCTGTGTTTTGGATTTATTATGAGAATAATAACTAGATTATTCAGTTATTATTCTTATGAACTAGATGATCTTAAGGTCCTTTCCAACCCTAACCGTTCTATGATTCTATAATGTTGATAACACACTGATGTTTTAGTTGCCTTTCAGTAGCACTTACCCTGTTCAAGGGTAACGCTGCTTTCAGCCCTGTGTTCAACCCTGTTTTCAGTCTCTCATGCTCTGCCAGTGAGAAAGGGCACAAGAAGCCAGGAGGGAGCAGAGACAGGACCCCTGACTCAAACTATCCAAAAGGGTATTCCATACCACAGCACGTCATGCGTAGTATAGGAACTGGGGCAGTCACCCAGATCACTGCTTAGGTCAGGCTGGGTATTGATCAGGTCAGGCTGGGTGGTGAGTAATTCTGTTGTGCACCACTTGGGTTTCATTCTTTTCTTTCCTTTTTCTATTCCTTTTTTACTATTAATTGTATTTTACTTTATTTCAATTACTGAACTGTTCTTAGGCCACGGGTTTTAACTTTCTCCAATTCTCCTTCCTATCCCACTGGGGCAGGTGGGGGGATTGTGTGCAAGCAGCTGTGATGTGCTTAGTTAATGGCTGTGGTTAAACCATGACAGTCCTCTTTGGTGCCCAACCTGTGGCACAAAAAGGACTGTTGTGGTTTAATCACAGAAAGCAACTAAGCACCACGCAGCCGCTCAACCCCCAGTGGGATGGGGGAGAAAATTGGAAGGGTAAGTGAGAAAACTCATGCATTGAGATAAAGACAGTTTAACAGTTAAAGGAAAAGCTGTGCATACAAACAAAGCAAAACAAGAAGTTAATCCACCTTTTCCCATGGCCAGGCAGATGTTCAGCCATCCCCTAACAGCTACTGGGGAAGACAATCAGCATCACTCCAAACCTCCCCACACGTCCTTCTTTCCCCAGTTTTGTGTGTCAGGCATGATGTCATATGGTATGGGATAGCTCTTGGGCCAGTTGGGGTCAACTGTCCTGTCTATGTCCCCTCCCAGCTCCTTCTGCACCCCCAGCCTCCTCACTGGTGTGAGGAGCAGAAAAGGCCTTGACTCTATGGAAGCACGGCTGAGCATCAACTAAAACACCCCTGTGTTATCAGCACTATTTCCATCACAAATCCAAAACACAGCCCATACTAGCTACTATGATAAAATTAACAATCTCAGCCAAAACCAGCACAGGACTTTGGAGTCATCGATTAAGAGCACTCTTCTGGTTATGCCAGTTGGTACTTGGAACAGGCTTCTGTCATGAAAATATTGTAAAATAATGTGCTGTTCATACACAATAATGTTGCGTGATAACTCTGCAGTGTTTCTCCCTTGCTATGGCAAAGACTCTAAGAAATAATGACTCCCCAGATCAGAGAGCTGTAGATAAAACATACAACAATTGTATAATCAGTAAGGAGTTATGCTAGTTTAGAAACCTTTTCCTGTAGTTAAACTGTGGATCACAAGATGCAGAATTCAAGACAAGGATCATTTCAAAATGGCAAGAATGCAGCAAAAGCCTAATTGTGAATGAAGGCTATCAAAGAGCTTTTGTGCCCTGGAATCTTGGTAATTTAAACTGATATTTGTTCACAGAGATCTCCTAAATGTAATGCCAGTGAATTGTAAGGACTTCCTTATCAGGGGAGATGGAACTAAGACCGGGTATTTGCACATGTGTTGAAAATAATAGAAACAA
This sequence comes from Nestor notabilis, assembly GCF_000696875.1. NCBI lineage: Eukaryota > Metazoa > Chordata > Aves > Psittaciformes > Psittacidae > Nestor > Nestor notabilis. The sequence continues at coordinate 46,202 of NW_009932239.1, read as the reverse complement.
ATCCATGCAAGTATGTGGCACATGTCCTTCATGCAAGTTACCTGGTAGCAGAAGACATCACTTTTCACTCTGTAAGCCAGCCATGGGTTAATCTTGTGATTAATAGAATATGTCAGTGTTGGGTAAGCCACAAGGGCTGCCAGGCTGAGGCATGACTTGGATTTCTGGGGGGAGAAAGAAGCAGAAGATGCCGTGGTCAATGAAAACATCTGAAACACTGTGTGTGGTGGGATAAGGACACCATGTGGAACAGAAAAAGGGCTGAGCAGGCCACCTTCCGCCAGGTCCCATGGGAAGGGCTGGCATTCATCCTAACTGGGAGTGCTGCAGGGGTCAGCAAGGGTGAAGCAGACACCCCTAGGCTTTCGTGGAGCACCAGCTGTGTAGCCAGGGATCGGAAGGAGATACATGGGTGACACATTGCTGCATGTGAAGTGAGGAGGCTGGTGAGGACCTCGGCCAACAAGCCCTGGCATTGCCCAGCATGAGACGGTGTCGTGCTTCAGAGACCGCTGGAGAAGAGTAGCTTGTCTGGGGCTTGGTCTAACCCAGGGAAAACTACCTGCTGATCTCTTATGTAACAGCAATGTGTTCACTAGTGCTCCAGGTCCTCTTACAAGTATTTGAAGCTGCTTGGTCAGATATGGCTGGAGGTAGACAGGTTTGTAGAGAAATGCAACAACCTGCAGTCATAATCACCCCATATTGATGTGCAGGCTGAGCAGACATCACCCACAGGGGATGCAATTACCCTGTGACAGACATAAGCGGGCTGGTGGCAGGCTGTTACTTTGGAGGTGGCAGGAGTGGACATCCTGGCTGCTGATATCTGTAATGTATATATCTACACTAAGTATTTGGGGCCATATGGGTCCCATACCCTCTAATCTCCATAGAGATTCCTCCTGGGAAACAGGCTTTCTTTCTTCTTCTACTTAGATCTGTCATGTTTGTGTGTACAATTAGGATTATTAGTGATACGTGAGTCCTTGTTTCCATCAGGGGGAAGTACCAAGCTATACAACACAGCTATCTTTACACCACACTACAGTTTATTAATAAATAATATACCCTCAATCCCATGGCCGTGTGAACAGATGAAACAAGCAGAAGGAGAATCAACTCTGGTTGTCTCAAACAAGGCTTTGTTTCAACCAGTGCTTCAGGCCCTCCTGGAAAGGGCAGCATTTTCTTGTGGTCAGTGACTTGCAGGCATCAATCTGAGTGTGCCAGCATGACCACATGCTCACACAGCTATTCTTCAAGGGTCTTAATTCAAGACAGATGTGAGCAAAAGTAAGAAAATGTCTTAAAGTCCTCTGAGTTTGAACACGTCTGAAGTTGCAGATAGGATCTCAGTTTCACACATGTGCTGTATCTTTAGCTACCAGATCTCTGTATATGACCATCTTTGAATTTCAGAGTCTTAAAGAATCATTTTGGGATTTCTGTGGCATGCAGTCCTGACAGAAAGGGAGCTAAAGGTGTAAAGGCTTGAAGGATGTAGGATAGCCTTTGGGCACACAGCAGAGGGTAAATGCACACATGGCTCATTGTCTCTGGGCAATTTCAGCAGCTGGGGAGAAGCTTGAATGTAGAAACTTAGAAGTGATCTGGCCACATCTGTGAAGTACAATACCCTGTGCTACAGTGAGCATCATCTGAGGACTCTCAGCAGGACCATTCCCATTGCTGAGATTGTAGATGTTTTCTATTACTCCAAATGTCACACTCAGTCAGGGGTACTCATGGAATATGCAGGACCTGTAGCGCTGAGGCACAGATCCCACATTAACTAGACTTATTCTTAGGAGTTTTCCACCAGGATGTGGAGAAGCCTGTATGAAATGTGATGGTTGCATGAATTTGCTCATCTTCATTTTCTTCTAAGAAAAAAAGAGAAGAGGAACTGCAGTATTTCTTAAGGGGTTCACCACACCACCAGCAACCACTCAAACAGTGTGTGCTGAAAGGGGCAGGGTTTAGACTGTAAACTTTTTTCCCTTTCCTCTCGCTCCTTTCTGCCCACAGTTCAGTATGTCCTGACACCCTGAGTGAAGCTGTGCATGTGGAGTATAACCCCAGTCAGCCTCTGCTGCCACTCCTGGAGGAGCACAGCTACTTCAAAGTACAAAGACTGGGGTTTCTTTCTTGCAGTTTTTCTTTCCTTTCCTTTTCTTCTTCTTTTACTTTTATTTTTCCTTCTCCCCCACCCCCCTTTTTATTTCTCCTCCCCTTTTTCTTTATGTTTTCCCTTTTTATCTTTTTTCTTTTTCCTTTCCTCCTCACCCCCCTCACCCTCCCAGCCACGACCCAGCCTATCAATTCCATAGCTCATTATTTGTTTAAGCACGTAAGGGAGATGATCAGGCTGCCTCAGGAAGGAGCAGGTGGGAGACAGCACACAGAGCAACAGCAGCTACTTGGCAGAGGGCTCTGGGAGGCTGTGGCACCCAGCACAGCACTCTTCCTCAGCAGGGAAGGATAAAGAGCTCTGTTTAGCAAGGCCAGCTGCCTGGACCTGGAAGAAGTCAGGCTTGTAGTACCTCAGACTTTGGAATGGCCTCTGAGAAAGCTGGAAGGTGTCTTTTTGGGTGCCCAAGGCAGCATTTTCTCATGCTGAGAAATCCTGGTTTGACAGCAAGAAGGATGACAGCTGGCTGGGTCCCCAGGACAGTGATTTCTAATGCTGAGAAGTGTGGTTTGACAGCAGGAAGGTTGGCTGCCAACGGCACTGAGACCTCACACAGCTGGGCAGGGCACACTGAGTCCTGATGAAGGGGAGGTTGGACCCAAAGGGGCAGAAGCGACACTCTCAGAGGAGAGCACAGGGCTTCTCTGGTGCCCTGGGTCAGGCCAGGTCAGGCCAAACGGCCTTGCACCTAAAGGAAGGTCACCCCCTCGTGCTGCCAGCCCAGTCTGGTGCATGCCCGGATGGTGCAGTGCTCGGAGCAGAGCTAGCTGTTTCTCAGCCTCCAGCACTCCTTCCTCTTCATCCACTGCTGCAGAGAGTTTTCTGCCCAGGACTGTGATGGCCATATGAGGAGAATAGCATTTTGCTAACCATTTACGTACAGTCACAGAGTCACAGACTGGTTTGGGTTGGAAGGGACCCTAAAGATCATCCAGTTCCCACCCCCCTGCCATAGGCAGGGACACCTTCCACTAGACCGGGTTACTCCAAGCCCCATCAAAACCTGCCTTGAGCACTGCCAGGGATGGGACAGACACAGCTCCTCTGGGCACCCTGTGCCAGTGTCTCACTGCTCTCACAGTAAAGAATGCAAATTCATAGCTGATATGATACAGAGTGTTTCTGTCTATTCATAGGTGTCTGTTTATAGATGTACCTTCTGTCCAAAGGTCTCAAATAATTTTATAAGCTATGTCAATATGGCACTGCAGTCATTGTTATTTGACAAGTGAATAAATCAAATAGAAAAAGGACAATTCATATACCTGCTGGTAAAAAACAGTGCTATAAGTCCTTCAGTCTCCAACCATCTGCCACTTTCAGTCCGGGGACTGGAATTCCTCATTTTCTCTAAAACAAAGTTTGAAGGAAACACAAGAATGCCTCAAGTAGAGTTTGTAGCAATTTTATGCATAAAACAGCATTACACCAGCAGTGACATAAATTTAAAAGTATAATGCACCAGGAAAAATAACTGCTGAGAACAGCATGATAGCTGGATTTCATGCTGTTTGCTATAATCTTCTCATATAACGTGGCAAGCATATTTCAGAATGCAAACACTCCAACTTGCTTAAGTTTTGAATGGGAATACAGTCCACATAACAAAGACTAGGAAAGAAATGTTTGAGACACAGATTCCTCTGTGTCTGCACATCTGTCCTGAGGAAAAGCAGGGGGAGGAGGTAAATATAATGCAGAAATATGGAGACATAGAAAGCAAAACAGAGAGAACACAAAGTTAACCTTTCCCAAAAGCTCTTGTTTTATCAAACACAAAAAAAAAATCAGGGCCAAGATTTCCAAAACTTCTGTACTTGGAATAGCACAAGAATATTTGGAAGCATGTTGTAAAATTATATTTCTACCACAACTGAAGCAAATTTACAAAGCTGTAGACAAAAATACCAGGCATATGCTATGGGGTCTCTCCTGGGAACCTCTGGCAGTGAAACATCACAGCAATTACAGGTTCAGCAGCTCAGCAAAAACTCCCAGTGTGATGTGATGAAACTGAATGTGTACCCAAGGGACAAGCACACATGTCAGGGAGGTCATTTTGATCCTGTATGTAGCCTTGATGAGCCCAGCTCTGGAACTGGGCAAGCTGTTCTGATGACAATGTTTTTTAAATGTTTCCAAAATTCTGTAGAAGGTAAAGCAATGAGATTATTCAAAATGCCTTTAAGAACCTCTTCCTTTATCTCTGTCAAAATGTAAGTTGAGAGGGCATTTGTATATAATGGTTAAATAAATTCATGGGGAGAAAGAACTTACCAAGAGAGAAACACACTGCAAAACCTAAACCCAGGTGAATTTAAGTTAGAAGTTAGAAAATCTGTGTAAACAGCACATTGCCCAGTCCTTGATATGCTTGGCAGGAATTCTGCTGGAGGGTATGTTTGTTTATGCTTGGTGGAGGAGAAACAGGTTGGTGTGGAATGGGCAAAGGTGCACGGCAGACACAATTATAAGCTATGCTTGGTCCGTCCTGCACAAGCCAGCAACGTGGCAACTTTCCTAGGCAAAGCATGTAGGCTCCCTCTGCAGCCAAGAGTGACAGTAAATCAAGAGCATGAATCACACCACTTATCTCAGATGTCTGTACTAGGAGGAGGTGGATTGCCTTATGCAGGCAGTATTTCTCTGTTGTTTGGACTGGGACATGAGACAGCTTCCTCTAGACACTGAAACTTCAGACAAAGTTCTGCGAGCTGAGTCCCAGCTCTGCCTGATGGTCCCTTTCAGTCCGATGTGACCAGGCAGGGATGGTCCCACCACCTGCAGTCCTTCCTCTGGCTTCACTCAGCTCCCAGCCACCCACTGCTATAACCTGCGATCCAGGCTATCTGTAGTGTATTTTTAAGAGTGGTCACTCCTGGCAGTATCTATATAAACATTACTCAGAACAGATTTATTTCTTCAAACCCTGTCTTTTTCATGCAATTCAGCTATTCTCAGCTCCTCATGTCCTCTCACGTTGCATTTCTTCTTGGTGGGCCTCTTGCTGCTTTTCCCTTACAGTGGCCCAAGCCAGAGCCAACTCTTCTTTCTCACGTCCTCTTCCACATTCAGTATAGACACTAACACAGGCACTGCCTCTTGGCTGCTTCACGGACTGCGGGCATGCATGTTAGTGCGGGCTGCCTCATGGGGGTCTGTGCCCCGGTGTCAGGGGGACCAGCCACCCGAGTCCCAGCAGAAGATGCCGAGGGCCCAGTGAGTACCATGTCCCACCGTGTCTTGAATACAGCAATAATCTCGAACAGAAAGAAACGGCGTGGGAAAAGGTGCTCAAGGAGCCGCTTCTGGGCAGTGCCACAAGACAGTGCTCCATCTCCCTCTAGTGATGCCTGGGAGAGGGGAGGCGGGTGGCAGGGCTCCGGTGAGACCATAGCTGGAGTTTGAGTGTGGCTCATGCCTTACGGTGAAGCCCTGGGAGGGCTGTTCACCCCTCTGGGGACCCCTCCGCTCACCACAGATTCCCTCAGCAGCTTCTGTGTTCCTCCACAAAGGGAAGACCTCAGTCATTGATGCCAGGTGAAAGACAAGCAGGCCTAATTAATTGTACAGGTCAGGCTGAAATAAAGATGTTTCATCCTCAGGCCATGCCACAGACGTACCACGCAAGGGGATATGTAGTGACACAGGAACCCGGACCCTGAGTCCATGCCCAGACAGGCTTTTCCTTCCCCCAGCACATGGTGGGAAGTCCAAGTCCATACTTCACCAGCGGTTGCCATCTCTCTCTGCAGGACAGAGCTCTGGTCCAGGCTGAACACAGCATTCATTACTGTGGGACACAGTCTATGGAAAAGCTTCAGACTTGTTCAGGTGGATCTAGCAGAGGCCACGTTAGAGGTCACACCACCCTGCTTCTGCCAGACAAGAGAGGTCTCTGCCCCTTGAGATAACCGTCCACACCGGCAGCCTGCAGAGTGAGAAAGCAGGAGCACACAAAATGGTCTCGTGCCCCACACGGGTGTAGCTGGTCTCTTTGGTGTAGGAATTGGCCGTGCTTCGTGCACTGCCCAGAAAAAGCCCTGGATTACCTTCCCTGAGCAAGAGACATCCCAGGCCTGCCCTCTCTGGGTAGCCATACGTGTTAGGGGTTAAATACCGTGCCTTTGCTCAGGTGGTGAGGGGACACCTTGGTCATACATCCAGGCACAAGGGGTGAGCGTGTGTCCTCCTGGGCTCCTCTGCTGCCATGCCCTGGGACTCGGCCGGTTACCAGCAGCGGAGCTGGGCAGTGGGGTGGCAGCAAAGGCTGGTGAGGCAGAGCACCGAGGAGATGGGACAGGTTCTATCACCCAGCAAGGAAGAGAAGGTCGCAGAGCACAGCGTTCCCAGCAAGCTGGGATGGAGAGCAGAGCCCGCTAGATGGCAATCGCAGGTCTAGGATGGCCAAGATCGCCGCAAAGCGCCTAAGGTTTAGCTCTCCGGAAAAACGAGTGAAACGAATTGTCGTGCCCGTACCGGGAGCACGCTGGTAGTTAGCACTACTGACACTGGCTGTGAGCTGCTTAGGGGTAACTCTCCGTGGCAGGAGGTTGGAACTAGGTGATGTCTTGGGGTGGTGGCGATGAGAAACTGAACGGGAGCCAGCAGCGTGCGCTCGCAGACCAGAAACCAACCGCGTCCTGGGCAAACGTGAGCGAGGGAGGCAGGACCGCTCTTACCGTGCTTGGTAGGAAATGCTGGCTGTTACCTGTACTTTCACCGTTAGAGACTTTTCCTTAGGAATCCGCTGTTGTTTGAGTGATGGTTAGCTGGTCAAATTCACAGAATCATTGAAAACAATAGTTTTTGTGAGGGACGCCCAAGTGGAGGTCACCCAACTCAATACCCTGGTCCAAGCAGGTGAGATCAGGTTGCTCAGGCGCTTTTCTGGTCTCATGTTGAAGATCTCTGAGTATGAAGATTCCATATATCTCTGGCCCCTGCTTCAAGATTGTTCACTCACATAACAAAAAAGCCTTTCCCATTATCTAATGCTCCAGCTTATGTCTGCACCCTCTCGCCCTACCATACACCTTTGAGGTGAGTTGCCTGGCTCAGTTATACCCTCCCGTTAGATAACTCTAGACAGCAACAACATTCCCTTCACCTTCTAAATAACCTATTCCCAGTGGAGTATTACACCTACAAAAATCAAAATGACCACATGTGATTTAAAATTTTATCATCTTTTTCTAATGAAACACACTTTGCAAAGCAGTGGGCAGTTACATACATAAACCCAGCTGACACATGGGTCCTGAAGCGAGGCTTTTTATGTTGCTTCATGAGAATCAGTGCCTGTGGTTCCCCCCGTGTGGTTCACTACACCCGTTCAAGGAAGTGCGGTTGGCAGCAGTGGCGGCTGACACCCACATTTACATTGTGTATCTGATTGCCAGAGAGCACGAAAGCTTTAATGACTTCAGCTGGGGTGAGGGCTCTGACTCACTAACAGGCTTATGACAAGTATGGGAGAGCTGACCTGACCGCCTGCCCCCTCTCTCTATCCCACCTTCTTTTGGAGGTTCCCACCCCAGCTGCAGGCATAGCTAAATGTCTCCTTGTACCCTTCTGCGCTGCCATAAACTATAACCTGGCAAGTTGAGGTAAACTAGCATCAATTTTGGTTCTCTTTCATACACCAGGGCTGTAATTTGTACATTCTGGATTGCTTATCCCACTGATTATCTAGAACTTGATGGATATGGAAAGCTTCATTTCCAAACTCAAGAAGCTTTGATAATCAGACAGCTGAATTGTACAGGATATATTGTGCTTATGGATGACTTGAGCTGCAAGGAAAAGGAAAGGAGAGGTTATCTCTGCACTCACAGGCAATAAATTAGAAAAAAAAAACATTAAAGGAGTAAAGCTGAGGGAGGAGAGCAACACGAGTTCAAAGTCACATGAACTCACTGGCTATGTGCAAGCTAAGCTACCTGGGAGGTGGGAAATTCTGCATGACTTGGAATTAACCTTGACAGCATAATATTTCTTAAAAAACCAGAGAACAATAAGAACACTGTCATCGTAAGAGCCACTCTTGTTGCCACGCATCACATTTAGTGAGTCAAATACTCATGTCTCTATATACAAGTAGAGCAGATATGCAGAAATAACAGTCTAGCTCTGAAAACCTTTACTCCTGATTAACACAAAACTGCCATTGAAATGTAAAGGTTTGACTGACTGTAACTTGTACCTGAATGTTTCCGCAGCCAGTTTGCAAAATAAATACTCTCCAAACCAGGAAAGGGACACAAAAGTCTCCTTTGACTTCATGATTTTCTATAATGACATCATGATTCCAGGCACTAACCCCTACACTCACTATCACATGCTGGATGAACGCTATGCTGCCTCACCGTCCCTTCCCAATGCCTTTGATCCAGGCAGACACAGCAGCTGCAGCAGCTGCTGACATATGTCTGGAGGAAGAAAGTTCTGTTCTGTGAAAGGTTTAAAGATTTCCTGGTTGATTCATTTGACGCTGGTACAAACCTGAATTTATTTTGTGAAGAAGAACCTTGTCTCAAGTGCATGAAGACTTTGTTTTGACAAAATACCAGTGTTTGTATTTTGCATTGTGTCGTACACACAGTTTATAAATTGTTGACTATTCAAAAATATCAAAGTGAAAGCAGCTTAGCATACAAACCAGAAACACGTGTTGAAACAGGACTTTTTCTTCCGTCTCATGAGTTGAAACCTCAGCAAATTCAATTCCATTTCTCAAAACATGTCAAATTCCTCAGATGGCTATATTCTACCAGCCTTTTCCACCACTGCTTGTACCACCACTTCCACTGCTGATATCTAAACCCTGTTCAGAACTGCTTTGCCTTGATGTTGGTGTTATAGGAGTCCTATCGTAGCATTCTTATATGTGGGGCCACAGTTTCGGGGGTTGTTTTGAGCACAGCTGTGCGAATTTTGTCGAAAAGACAACCTAGCACAGGTCTGCTCGGGACACCGGCCAGCTCTGCCTGGCATGCAGTAAAATATAAATGGAGGTTTTTCTCAGCTCTAATAGTCACAGCCAGACCTGGCACTGCTTAATTTAACAGCAAGGGTTGGAGGCCAAGATTTTCTGTTAGCAAAATCACGTGGGAATTGTAAAAGGCTCAGAATGTCTGAAAATCAGACAGCTTATCCAGATGGCTGAACAGCGGGCTTAGGGACACAACTTGAGGCAGACAGTTTCAGAAGTCTTGGCTGTATGTACCAGCTGTAGGAAGGAAGGTGATGAGTACTGTTCCTTTTTATTGTGTAGAGATGAAGGTGTTAAAATAACTGAGTCATATTGCTAGGTTAAGAATTCCTGCCTCTAATCTAGAGCATACCATATCGTCCCCATTTCATCTGTGTATTTGTAACTTTATTATGCAAAAGTCAGTCTTTACTAGTGAATGGAAAAGAGATCACTTTTATCCTCATAGCTGTCTTTAGAATCGGGGAAAACATTTTCATTGCTGTATTTTTGCTTAGGAGAAACTAGAAAGGCTATCACGGAAATGTGCTGGCATGGGAGAACTGGTCCTAAGTCAGACCAGGATAGACTCCCAAGGGAAGCAGATGCTGACATAAGCAGCAAGAGTACCCTTGTTTGGTCACCTCAAAGTCCCAGAAAAGTTTGTTACCTATCCAGGTCATTGACTGCCTTTCCTGAGGACCATTTGAACTGTGCTGGCAGCCCAATCCCAGCTGCCTCATTTCCTCAGCCCCCAAATGTGCAAGCATGTGGCCACAGACATGAGTCCCTGCTCCCCTGATTGCCTGTCACGTTGTTGATCATACACTCAGTCCTGTGACCAAGGCTGGATATGATGGGCAGACATCCAGCTGTCCAAGGGGACATGCAACAGTCTCTGGTCATAGATGAGCTACTTCTCTGGAGCACATCTGATGAGATGCTGCAGGAGGGGACATACCGCATGTCCCTTCAACACCTGCAGTGGCTGTGTGGCCCATTGTAGCTCAGAGGCTGGCTGCTGTGTCTTCTGAACCCCACATTTCCATCTGATCCCCATTTTCTTCAGGGAGGAAGTGTTGGTATTCTGGGAGTAAGAAGCACAGAAAAGTTCATGTTCAGTTACTGTCCCTCAAAAAGAGGGTGGCTACATCCTTGGCCAAGTAAAAACTGTCCCTGGTTCATGCTACCCACTGACCCTGCTGTTGTCCTCAAAAGTGTGAGACATGAGTTCATGATTAAATAGCAGGGAAGGGCTGTGTGAGCCCCTGCCCTGGCCCTTGTAGCTGACACAGGCAGATGTGTCCTGGATTCACAGTTCCCCTCCATGCAGTCCTCTCTTGCCCTAAGGCAAGCAACAAATTGGGTGGGGGCTGCTTGCCATGGCCCTCCATACCCTTCACCATGGTGTGAATAGATGCTGTCAGGTCACTGATTTCTCCTCCTTCCCTGCCAGGCACTTTCCCTTGAATGGTATTTAGGTCTTCATCTTAGCAATACTCACCCAGCACTTCACCAGATGTCAAATGCCTGTTCAAGCACTGAACCAACAATGTCCTTGCAGAGTTTTGATTTCCAAGTAGGTTGAAATCATTGGTTACATGCCTATCACTGCTATGCAAAGGCCAAAGAACCTTATCTCTTCAGTCACGGCCAACAAAGGCTGGCAGCAAACTTGCCTCTCACCCCTCCACTCTATCCTCCCTCTGCCATATGAAATTACTGCAGCCTTTTGAGCTTGATGAGTTGTATTGCCAGTTAATTACAGCACAACAGTGAGCCCAGCAGGCGCCTGCAGGGAGAGCACAGCTATAAAGTGAAAGGGGGAGCAAGGTGGTGCTGCTGTTCTGGAGGCACTGGGTCCAGTTCAGTAGGAAGAGCTGGTAGAGGACACAGACTGGGTTTTGATCTCTCATGGGCCCCAAATCATTCCCATATGCAGGTGTAGGTCCAAAGGCCCCATCCCCTGTGAAAGCAGGGTGCCTCCAAGAACGGGTGCCTGGAGATGTCTTGAAGCAGCACAAATAAGAGGGTTTCCTCAACAGGGGACATGTGCCATCATGGCAGGAGCATCCCACCTGCTCTGCTGCAAATGGACTTTCTCAAGCCCACAGCAAGACCCAGAGCTGCTCAAGACACCAATTTTTTTTTCAGGAGAACAGCATAATTTTATTTATTTATTTATTTATTAATGGAGGAAAAATACAGCTTTTCACTGGCAGAGAAGTTGAACCTTGAAATATTCACTTTAAAACCCAGAAGTTGAAATTCAGGTGTTTCTTAAATAGAAGCTTAGCAAACTGTAAATATCACCATCATCCATCATGATAGAGACAGTTATATTGCAGGAACCACATCAGAGGAGATACAGTTCAGCTGAGAAGCTTGAGTATCCAAAAGTAAAGAGGTATAAGAACCCATGGATTCCCAGAGAAGTCAAATGCAGTGTCCAAACGAAATAATTTCAGTGAATGAATTAAAGAGAAATTTTTTAAAACACCTTTTTGGGGGTTTGGTCCCGTCCCCCCCCAAAAAACACATGCAGTAAACCCCCATATTTTTCAACAATGAAACAGTTTAAAAAACCCCAATTCAACTAGTTTTATCAAATTATTTTGTTTCATATAATACTAAGAAGTAAAAACTGGTTAATACAGCAGAAGAAGCCATGAGACCCCCAGCAGACACATTCCCGACAGAACAAAACAGTCTGTGGACTCTGGGTGGTTCAGATTTCCTAACTAACCTTTGCAGTAATCTTGCACATGAACCTTGCCTGTAGCCACAAACAACACAAACACTGGCTTCTCAGTTAGACAGAGTCAGCTCTGACTGCACAGGACCAGCTGCTGTGGGACCCATTCCTCCACGCACATCTGGGAGCTCCAGGCAGTGAACTGTGAACTAACTCATGTGTAGGGATGTGGCATTTCTCCCAGCTAAAACCATTTCAGTCCAAACAGCAGAACCTAAATTTCACCATGGTTCCTGCTATCCAAATTGGTCTGCTACACGGGGTTTCAAAGCTGTGGAAAAGGAAGGCCCCCTTGGTAATGTGCTATTAGGACTATACGATGTATTCACAGTTCATTCACTCTCTTTTAGAGTAGGAGTATGTTTTCTGGGCGTTCTGTCAGGATACAATCCTGCCATGTGCCAGCAGTGCCATGCTGATGCAAAAATGCAAACCACACATTGACATGTAACAAATAAGATGCAGAAAGTAGCAGTTCACCTCAAATCAGCATTGGTAAAGCTTTACCTGCAGAACACCTAAGTCTGATTTGGGCAAATGTTCTTCAGAAATTATGTAGACCAAGAGAAATAAGGATGACAGCAGGACTGATCAGCTGTCTAGAAACTGCTATCTTTCCAGAAAAAAATTGAACTGATGGAGCAGGTTGCCTTGAGAAGCTGAAAAGTTTTCTAAGAATAGGTTAGAGAGTGTCTGTCGGAAATAGTTAATTTATATTTGATGTTATCTTGAAACGGGGAAGGGACTAGCTGGCCCTTCAACATCCCTTCCAAAGCTATTTTTATGTTTCCATGACAACTCTCTTGCAGCTACACTTTTTCACTGTATCAAGGCACTAGGGTACTCTAAGGTGACTCATAAAAGCAGTTTTTGAGGATTGACACTTAACACCCACATGTGAGTTGCTAATAACAGTTTTTACCTAGATTGATCCTCTTATTAATTATTTGAGGATTTTTTCATATAAATCTGTCATGAAACCATTTTCATCATATTAGCATCCTCCTATTGAAATTCAGCAAAGGATGGGATGACAGCAGCGAGATCACACCCATTTTTGGTAGGGCACAGAGGGAAGAATAACATTTCCTGTAGTCGCTACTAAAGGAAGTTCTTTTAAGCAAGATTTTCCAGCTGGAATTTGCCCAGGTATTCCAGAGTTCATATCATCGCTCTTTTAAAAGCAATATTAAAACAAATAGCCACAGAGAATTTGAATTTGCATTGCTTGGCCGAGCTGCAGTGTTGGGGAAGAGATGTGAGGAAAGACTAGACATAGTGCAGAACCAGTGCAGAAGAAGCTGCCAGTTTGGACGTACTGAAGAGAAGCCAAAGAAGAAGCTGCAAACTGCAAGGTTGCAAATGAGCCAGGACTGATAAAGAAATACTCAATAAGCAGATATTCTTGGCCAGGGAATGGGCTCTTACAAGAGGTTTCCACAACAGCACTAGCAGAGAAGATGAAAACAGCTATCGAGTGACAGTGAGCTGGCGGTACAAGAGTGGAGGGTGAGGTCAGTTAGAGCAGGTGAGGTGGGGGAAATTCACTTTGCTTTTTAGAGACAAGCTTAAATTTTTCCCCCTAACTGGTATTCTACACCCTACTTATGTAACTGTAGGAAAAAGTTAGTTAAACAAGCTCTGGACTGCTACCCTGAGCAATCTCTTAACCAGCCTGGCAGGCGGCTTGGCAATTGCCTAGGATTCAAAAGCCCGGATGGAAAACTCTGAAACAGAAGCTCTCGCCACGTAGCACGCTGGCATCCTGAGGAAAAGACCTTGGCCTGCAACCAGGTACTTCTGAGTAACTAAACTAGTGTGGACACTTTCTAATTGTAATCTACACACTGCTTGAACAGTTTTATTCAGTGACAGAAGCACAGGGGTAATAAGACCACACAAGTACCTATACAGACATAACGACAGCAGTTATGGAGTGATGTCACACGCCTGCTAAATAAAGCCCAACCACTTGCTTCTCCCTCCTGCAAACTGTTTTTCTTTATTTTTTTCCTCTTTCTGCACACCCTAATTCAGTTTCACATGAGATTCCCACAGGACCAATCCAGCCCACATGCCCACAGGGGAATCTGCTGGTATCCCAACATATATCCAACGCCCCTTCACAGACCTTCTCACCTGGAGGTGCAGCCAGCTAGCAACAGGGAAAGCTGGGCCGCCTGGGGCAGGCAGCGCATCCTGCCCCATGGCCGCTCCTACTGAGCCAGAAGGCTACAGGGACATTATGAGGAGCTGGGCCAGATTCTCGTCCCACATGGAATAGTATTTAAATTGAGAATATACTGGTGTGCAGCTGCCATGAGTGAGGTCAAAGTGAGCTCTCATCCACAAAAAGGAATACAGAATGGAGGCAGCTCTAGGTCAAAGTCATAGGAAAGGCACTGTGATGCTTAACTGCATTTATATTTACCCTATATATTATATCATACACTATGTTCTTCCTGCTCTTTCAGTCAGCCAGCAATCCAGGACTAAGTTGCTGAGGAAATGGCCTTTAGTTCTTCTGCGTGTCCCCTGTGTGGTTTGGGGGGGCCTCTCCATCACTGTGGGAGGATACAGGACATGGGCTGGGATGGCTGGCATTGCTGTGCTCAGTCAACCTATTTAACTGCTAAACACTCCTCTGGCATCCAAGGAAGATAGAGAAGGTAAAAATGCAATAGGTTAAAAGGAACTGATGGGTTCTTCACAGCAGTGTGTGGAAATGAAATGAAGATGCATCCCTTTTATTTGTATTATCATGCAGTCCTTTCACCACGTGGGACAATATCCAGGCAGTGGAAAGGGTTCTTCAACTGTGCTTCTCAGTATTACCAAGAGTGAGTGATTCTAGCTGTAACTCTAGCTACTTCAGATTAGGTATCTCTGGTCTCAGGGATTTGTTATGATTCCTTCTGTAGTCAACAGATAGAGAAAGGCAGCTGCAAAGGGGTGATTCACCCCACCCTAAAATAGATGGAATGAGTCATTCCCAGACAGGCTTATCTCCATCCACTGATTATAGAGAGAGACTAGACAAATAGCTTAGGTGAGATGCCATGGCTTTTAGATGGCTAAAATTAAATGAGTGGTATCCCACCCTGCACACACAAAGGTCTTTAGGTTTCCTGGACAATGATTTTGCTAAGAGATAGCAGTTTTTCCATCTTCCACTTGCAATGAATTTGTATTGACTATTCTTGCGTATTTGGAAAAGTACAGTCCAAACAGAGGTCTCAGCTTTCAGCATAATTAGCAGAAATTCCAGAGGAGGATAAATAGGGCTCCAGGCAGCTGGACCCAAGAAAATCCAGGCTGTTATATGGGATCCATAGTCACTTAATAGAATGGGAAGTGTTTATTATCAGAAAAATGGATTTTGTGGTCTCCTCTCACAGCACCGCTTGATATAACAGTTAAACAAACACCAAGAGACACTTCATGCAGACACTGAACAAGCAACCAAACTGAAATGCTGGAAAATGAGAAGTTGTCTAAACCCAGCCTTTCTTCTGCAGGTATGTTGTGTACAGTCTACACCCTAGACCCATTCCCATCCTCTCCTTTCCTCTGCTTCTCTCTTCTCTCCTTTCCTCTCCTCTTCTCTCTTCTCTCCTTTCCTCTCCTCTTCTCTCCTCCTCTCTCTTCTCCTGGAAACAGTGCACATGTCAAGAAATCCCTGACCTCCTGACAAAGAAGAGGAGCAAAGTTTGCTGCAGCAGAGTAGAAATGTAGCCATGTAGTTTCTTAAAGCTTCAACATGTTTTATAGCATAATAAATAATAATTAATGGCCCATTGCATCGCTCAGGGCAAAGCTGCTAAAAACAAGTGAAGTCAGTTTTGCTGGATAAGGTATGGATGGTTACAAGGGCAAAATGTCACAGCTCAGAAAAGACAGGGTGGTGGGATGGAAGGGGAGAGCACAGCTCCTGGACTGAGGCAGAGAGCAGAACGATGCCTTTGCACTGCCAAGGCAATTTCCTGCAGCACTGGTATTTGCTTTGGTTGCATTTTCCATGTGACATATTCCAAGGTGGCAGAGCTTCGGAAGGATGAAGCCTACAGACAGTGGCAGTTTCTCTGGAGCCAGTGATGAAATTGAAATATCCCAGTGTAAGCAGGAAGCCTGTGATTAGCGATGCAACAGGGGATACAGCGTAGGTATACACTTAGACCCGAAGAAACAAGGGTGAGCTGCTGCTTGTGAGTGTCTGGAGAGCAAACCAAACCAAAGCTACTTCAGCACAGCTGTACTGAAACTGGGAGATCATATAGCGAAAATCTCTAACAGCTGCCAGGGCCTGATCATTTCTGGAACAGATGTAATGATTTAAGGTGTTACCTCCTGTGATGAGGGAAGTCTCCAACACTCCCGAGGAAAGGAAGAGTTAAATAACAACATCCCACATTCCACAACAGTCCCAGAGCTACTTGACTAGGGAAGCTTAGACCACCTGGTAGCTACATAAGGGAACAATCCACTGACCAGTTGCAGTAGTAAGGAGTTAAAATCTCTTCCCCTTTCTTTAGGCAAATAAATCTTTCTGTGGTTGCCTTGAAGGAAAAACAGGCTGTGGTATGTAGACCTCTGGGAGAGAGATTTAGGCCACCCTTCGTGGTAAAGTGAGAGACCAGCATGGCAAGGCTACTGCAGGCCATCTCCTGCTCTGTGCTTCTTGCTAGATGTTGGCAGCATCCATTCAGCATGTTGTGGCCATGCTGGGATGTGATGTCCCCAGCAGCCCACATCTGAGGCAGATGAGTTTGTCCACCTTATTCTGTATTTACCTTCCTATTCTTGGCATCTGTAAAGAATGCAATTGCTGAGAAAACAAGTCTCTGGAAAACCTCATGGAACAGGAATACATGAAAAAACCAGCATAATAACAAAATGAGTGAGTTAATGGCTCTTGGAGCTCCCTTTCCAGCAGCACTGGGTGTGCTTTCCTATTTATATTTGGTAGTGTTTTTCTCGCCCCACACAGACAAGTGGCACAGGCTTTGCTGCTCTGTGCAGAGGCACTGGGGAGCCCAGCAGAGCTGCTTACAGGACACCACACTTTCTGCTGAGGTCCCCATCTGAATGCCTCTCTGCGTGTCTCCTACCAAGACTCCAGAGGCAAAGCAACAGAAAAACACTCTGCGCTAACACTTCCATGAGGAGAGTTGTTTCGGAAACTGTCGTCCCTGCCAAGTATAAAAAAAGGCATTTTACCTAAAGGAAATGACTCGGGCCAGACAACGAGCTATCAGATCCCTTCCAGATGGAATTTGTACTTTGAAACAACACTCTGCCCTGAGGAACCACATTACCGAGCAGGAGGCGCTGACCTTGGAGGAAGTGGAAAGGTTTGCGTGGCTCCTGAGTGCCTGCTGCGGATCAGAACTGAGGCTCCTTTTAATGGACACATGAAGTTTTTGTGGACAGAGTAAATGGCAATGTAATGATAAGTATGAAAAGGGGCATGAGAGAAGACACTGAAGGGTTCAATGCTTTTGGAGGTAATTTGGTTTCTCCTAAGATGAAACAGGGGTAGTTAAATAAGTTATGGTCACAGGCAGGAGTCCCAGATGCAGGAAGAACATATAATGGTGCAGTAATTACAATTCCAAATGCAGTGAAACCCAAGACTATCAAAGTGATGCTGATACAAGCTTTTTGCACCAAGCTGTGGCATTATATGGCCTGACAGAGCCATTTTCTGTATCGTCTCATTACACTGCCACTACCTCAGAGCTGGAGTCATGCCTGGCCACGGTGATCCCTGGGCTGGCAGTACTCATCCCTCTTCCCTGTGAAGAGCTAGAGTGGAGCAGAGCTGCCTGCATGCTATGGAGCCTCAGAGTGGGGTTTATGCCCTTTTTTCAAGAGGGCGGTATGAAAAAACCATCTTACCATAAGCTGTGCTGTGGAGTGGTGGTCCCAGGGATATGATTTAATTTCCTGAGTAAATCAAATCACAAGTGGCTTATGACTGTCCAAGAGACACAATTGCACAGCCTGCCCTGACCTTCACTGCCCCTTTGTCCAAGACTGGTGGTATCATGAGACACGGTGAATCAGCACTGCTTACCCCTGTTTTTATGAAAGATGCAAGTGGTATTGCCCGTGGCTGTTACATGATCTTCATCCTCTTTAAAACTTTCTTCCAAGAAAAACATTCCTTCCCCATTATCTTCTCCTTTCTCTCCTCTCCCCTTCTTCTTAATCCCTTCTCCACAGACAGGTCATTTGTCACTGTTTTCTCAGACTAAATTCCCCATCAAAACGTCCTCCTCCAGACATGGAGAAAAGGGGCTGCTAGCATCCTGCATACCAGTCCTTAAGGCTTCACAGTGCCTTGCACAGAGCAGCCACAGCTGCTGGCTCCAAAACTTCCCTTAGTCCTTTCTGCCTCAAAACACGCATCTCGGGGTATTAGGTGGCAGTACCATGACTTGGAAATGCCATGAAAGCTTAGCTTGGGGTGCTTGAGGAGCAGTGAAGGATCTTGTTCTGCTCTTCTCTGTCCATCACGCACCCAGCCTTGCCACACACTGAGTAGCTGGTAGTTTTTTAATCAAAACAACCACCTCACAACCTCTATTAATTCTCAGTTTTGCAGGACTAACATTACCAGCAGGCTGCTGTGGATATGCTCATGTAAATTCTGTGGGAGGTACGTGGCCTACTAATTTTGGTAAACTTGATCATATGCATATTAACTCAAGCACTTTACTACAGGTTTTTATACAGGTGTTTTCAAACAGCAGAAGGCAGGGGAGGTCACAGGAATCTCATCTACCTGAGCTTCAGGGCAGCCTTAGCTAGGGCACTTTGGCAAGGAAAAGAGGGAAGGGAGAGGGGGGACACCAGACTGTACACTGTCTATTCCTACCTTGGTTTTGGTGTCTTGGGATTAACTTCATTGAAAGCAGTCACAAAACATCTCTAACATACACTGCAGCTGCAAGCAGTGTAGGCACAGCAAAAGGAACAAGGAGTTGCCACTACTCCTTGGCAGTCACATGCCTGAAACCAGTTGTCATTGCTCACGGCTAATGTCTAGCGTGTGCTTTCACTCATCTTCCTTTGCACAACCACCACCAGGGGCCAAGAAATATCCTTGGGCAGGGCGCGAAGGAAAAAAGCCAAAGGCTCTTGCTTAAACCAGTTCTGTGCTTGCTTTTGCTTCAGAGGAGTCACCCCAACCATTGCACACAAACCAGAGAACAAAGTTTTAGACCCTCCGGACTGGATCCCATTTCCTGGAGCCAGTGACTAATCCCCCAGGAATGGCTGCGGTGGGAGACTGCTGCTGCATAGCCCTGCTGCCTCACGGCTTGCCCGCTGCTGGGCTAGAAAGGAGGCTCTGAGGAACAGCTGGGGAGCTCCACAATAAACACACTTCTTTGTTTGCCCAGAAACTGTGCTAACATCATTGTTTCTCACAGTGATCCTTCCCATCCATCCCTGCCTGCCTGAACACTTCACCTGGGGCTGGCTGGATTAAGTATCACAGATGCTGCATGAAGGGTGGCCAGAGAGACCGCAGGAAAAAGGATGGAGTGAACTCTCCTGGCAGTGACACTAGAAATTTCCTCTTCAGGAGAGCCCAAACTCTCTCTATCCTTGTGAAGTGACCATCAGGAGCTGCACGCTTTCTGTGTTGGGGAGAGCTGAGACCCTGAACTGACCTGATGTAGTGATCAGAAAAGAGAGCAGGAAAGTAGAAGTCAAAACTTTCTTCATACTGTCTTCATACCTGAGGACCTGAATTCATCTAAAAGAGGGGATTTAAAGGTCAGGTTTTACCTCCTGGGGGAGAGTCAAGCTAAAATATCCCCCACCCCTCTTTAGCCTTCCTTCTGAGTCAGTGTGGGAAATAAGTCTGCGTGTCGGAAAGCCCCTTCTGCTCCAGCAAAGACTGGAAAACTTCCCCATTCCTGGAAATCCCCAGCCAGCTCCAGCAGCCCCAGGCTGGAGAGGTGAGCCAGAAATGACCAGTGTTACACTCCTGTTACACAGCCTGTGGAGCTAGGCAGAGGCTGCAGAGAGCATCACAGTCAGCAGTGCAGAGCCATGCACGCTGCAGAGCAGCAGGATGGGGAGCTGCACGATGGGGAACAGCGGGAGATGATGGGAGAGGGGATTTTTCCTTCCTCCTCCTGCCTTCCATGTGGGACAAAGTTACCAGGGGTCAGCTGAGACTGGGCGGGGGGGACCAGCATCTGCTTCCTCTGCATTTTCACTTTGTTTATATACGTTATTACTGTCTGGAAGAAATGTCTTCTGCATTCCAGACAGGGATAATGAAATCCATTAAGGGCAGGGGGAACAGGGACAGCGGGTAAGGCGTCCCAGGCAGCCCAAGCCAAGGCCTTTGCTGTACAGAGGCAACAGCCCGGTGGTTCCACACCATTGCCATACACCCTTAAACACAGGACTCGGCTTCCTTTGGCGCTCTCCTCCTTCCTCCCACTGCTCCTTCTTGTCCCCTCTCTCCGGTTCCCAGGGGAATCAAAGTACACTTAGGAAGATGCAACTCATCAGTCTGGGACTTGCTCAGAATATTCAAAATCTCTTTCTCATTAGGGTTTTTCACATCAAATTGGTTTGATAAACGTTTTGACCTCTGCATACCACTGATAAACTCTGATTATCAGTGGTATGCTCCCCTCCTGCTCCCCTCCTCCCTCTACCCTTACTATAAATATTTTGCAGATGCTCTGCTCATTTTTCTTCTATTATAGCCAGCTGGCAACTTTGTTGGCACGCCAAAGAATTCCAGTCTGTAGCAAAGCAACCTTTTACTCTTAAACTCTGGATGTTTTCTCACCAATATGCCAATCGGTTGATACCTTTAAGATTTCAATTTAATTTTGTTATTAGACTGGTGGACAGAAAGTGTAATCTAGAAAAGCATCTTCAGAAAATGCTGTACACCAGAGTGAGAATATTAAACAGATGCAGCTGAGAAACATTACGGAAAGGGCCAATTTAATTTCATAGAAGGTTAGTGCCTTCATACAAAATATTTAAACCAGTCTATAGCATCTTATAATATGGATAGAATTTTCTATTAAATTCCTTACTTGGGGCTAAAAGTTTGCCTGCAAGGATCTCATCCAGTATTGAATTTTTATTTGTTGAATAACCCAGACATTTCCAACTTTGTTTCTATATAATAGTATTATTTTCATCCCTATCAAATGCTAAATGCTCTTCCATAGGAGAAGCAACGAAGCAGCTAGCGAGATCTGCTAGGTAGTACCGCTGAAGGCATCAGCATGCACAAACTGTGCTAAGTCCATGAGGCTGACATCTGAGGAATGCACACAAAATCACGGGAAAAATGTGCTGGACACAGTTGATGTGGAGCCCCTGTGGTGCTTGTGTGCTGTGCAAGGAAGAGAGCTGGAGAGAGAGGAATTCAATTCTGTCCATGTCAGCGGTGAGAAGAGCAGATGAAGCACAGGGGAGGGTGTTTTAAGGCTTGTTTGGTATAACCTGTCTTTAATGGAGCTCCTCAGTTTGGACTCTGGGCCACACAAACCCAGTCACACAGCCTCCAGGCAGCCCCAAGCGCAGGCAAGGTGAGGCTGTTTCTATTCATCATACACCACACAGGCAGATGCCTAGAGCAACAGGCTTGTCTGAAGGAAGCCAAGTTAAGCCTGTGGTTTTCAAGCACTCCCAGCACTTGTTCCTCTCCCATCACCACCCCCATATTATTCCCATGCAGCAGGTTGAGGAGTGCTGAAGCAAACTGCAACAGGCAATGCCTTTTTCTCTTTCTTCACATACACTTTTAGCATAGAGGAGTTCACCGACCCGCTCCAACATGTAACATCACATGTGGCACCATAAACAGTTGTTTAAGCATGAGCAAGAGGGAGGTGTGAGTATGACACAATCAGGAGTGTGGGTACAAACTGGTTAGGCAGGTGTATCTGTTGGGAAAAACATCTACAAAGTTTAGCTCAGAAATTGAGAGGTTGATCTGTGGGTAAGTAGGAGAAAGATAGAAGGGGTAATAATGTGAAAATCAATATGGTGGAGAAAACAAACACAAGAACCCACAGAACAAGAGTGGAAAATCGGGGAGGTCTGTGGAGGGTCAGGAGGGGATGGAGCAGTGAAATGGAGGGAGAACAGCATTTTAAGGGGAGTATTTAGCAAGTGGAGTGGAAGGAGTGGAAGCCAGATTGATGGTATGTCAGACAGTTCTGGAAGAGACAATTTGATATCAAGTTATGGATTCTGCTCCTGAGGCAGAAGTGATTGACTTGTGCATCACTGTTGCTTTTATCCAGCCTACCAAATGAAAGGTTGTTTGCTGCCACAGCATGATTCATGCATTTTCAAGGACCAGATCTGGAAGACAGTTAAATACATTAAGCAGTTATGCCTAACTCACTTGAACGGATGCACTGGTAAAAAATCCAACACTGGCTTAAAATCTTTATGGATGCTCAAGTTAAAACTGCTTGCATCCCTGCTCCCTGCACACACGATACTCCCTCCTTCACCTCCAAATCCCCTCTTTTCCTTTGACTTGCTATTTGGATAAAAAGGCAATCACAGCTCGCCAGAAGACCAAGAGATACAGGAAATCTGACTGACTAGCTGCCTACTGACTCTTCGCAAATGGCAAGGTTAAACAAATGGAATCACAGGCCATGTGTGCAGAGTCAGACTGAAACATGGCTGAGTTACTTGCTTCCCCTAGCTCAGCACCGCCTCTGAACCACAGCCCAATTCATCAGCTCTTGACAACCGAAACACTATCTCTGAACCCTCTTGGGATTAATCTGAGCCCTGCCGCAGTGTCAGCACACAGCCACCCTGCCCGTCCCCGACAGCAGCAACCCTAACCCTCTGCAGTCTCTTGGGATGAATCCCATCCCAATCTAACCAGCTTGATAAGACTTGCCCTTTCCCTTCACTACTAATGTCAAATCCAGTCAAGGTCTGAGAGCTTGAACTCCTCAGCTCCACCATTATGCACCTCTGTTCATAAGCCCAACACAGCTCTGCCTTAGTCCTTTCCTATTTTCTGCTTCCAGACCCAGTGCTAACTAGGTAATGAACTCAACTAGCTTGAAACTGAGTCCTCTGCAGTGACCTCTTCACCTGTGATGCAGGGAAGTCCTGCAGCTCACAGCAAGCTGGGACAGAGGCTGCCTAGTCAGTGCACCCAGTGGCTGGACCTGCCTTATGGCTGTGAGATCTCCAGTAGCAAAACAAAACCACTAAACGAAATAGAAATCTTTTACAATGAATACATAGCACAGCATGAATGCGGTGGAGCTGAGGATTTTCCCATGTATGTTATACTGCCTGGAGAAGAAAGAGTTGGAGAAAAAAGGAAGGAAGGCAGGAAGGACAGGAAGGATGGAAGCCAAGATCCTTACAGAACTTGGACATCATGGTCCTGATTAAGCCATGGAGATTTTCCATGTGCATGAAAGGGCTGGTATAGCTAGAGAGAGCTGTAACTGGGGGAATAGAAGGGAAGCCTGGGTCTCTTTGGCTCATCTGGTTGCTGAGGCAGAGGATGCCAGGCATACATGCCCCAGTATTTGCAGTACAGAGCACGCCAGAGGAATTGCAGGTAAGGGACAGGCCAGTGATGCAGAGAAGGAGAATTTCTCTTTTGTTTACTTATTGTAACCTCATTTCCAGCCTTGTAATACACAGCCAGATCCTGTTTCTTCCTGAGTAAACTCTTACTGTCTTTATCCTTACATTCCTTTGCAGCTGGAGGTGGTCCAAGTGGGACTCTTGGATTCAGTGGCTTTTTTGTGTTTGAGATAACTAATGCAATTAAAGCTCTGTGTACCATCCCTGTCTTGGCGTTTGCACTGTGACATCTGTTTAGCTTCATAAAACACAAGGACCCTTCCTTGACTCTTTCAAGCTCAGTTAAATGGGAAGTAGACTCATGGCAAACAAGTAAGAGAAAACCATGACTGTATATACACAGACATACTCACTCAGAGAACTCATACATCAGGAGCCGGTCCTTATCAGTCCACAGGCACACAACCAGGTAGCCTGCAAAGTTGCTAGATGCATAACTGCAATACCTGAAAAAGTTGTTTCAGTGAACTGAAAACCTGAATAGTAAATGCGAGGTTCAGTTTTACATAGATCTTCAATATGTGTGTAAAAAAACAACCATTTCCTAACCTGCACACTGTAAATCAGGCTCTCAGGCCATAGACAGCTTTAAACTTTTGACACTTTGCTCCACTATGCTGGGCCAAACAGAGTTATTTTATTCCCAAAAGAAGGAGCTTTGTGTGGAGTGCAAGAGAGATGAATCACTTTGGTGAATGGCAGTTTGCATCTCTCTTCACTTCCCCTGTCTTTTACCAACCAGGTCCTCAAAAGCCAGCAATGGCTTTAACCTGTACTGGCCAGCAATGATCCCCATAAAGACACTGAGGTAGTTGTGGATTGCTGATGCAACTACCATCCAGATGTGCCTATTTCTCTCAAGTACAATCTCTCCAGACAACAATTCTCAGAAAGAAATTTGTATCTCCTCTAAAACCCTGTAACTTATGAAGGGAAAAAGGAAGCATAAAGCAAACATACATTTAAATGACCTGGATATGGGCCTCACCAGAAAAATATAAAATGCTTCTGTGGTTACAAGAACAATTTTCACTCCATGTTTCTGGACTTCATAACACACCGCCAAAAGCACTCAACATTGGGAAAGTAAGATCTCTTAATGGAAATATTATAGACTTGTAATTTGCTTAGGCTGCAGTTTCTGTAAAAAGATTTCTTACTATTCTATGGAAATGAAAAACGTATGTTTTGTGTTCATATAAAAAGCACAACCATTAATAGAGAAAGGCCAGTAAACAGCAAGAGTGTTGCAGCAAAATGTCTTGGTGCAGTTCTATTTTAAGGGCAGTTGGAAGCAAGTATAGACTGCTTTGCTGAAAGACTAGCAGATTTTTGTGGACATTCAGCTTGAAATGTAATGGACAGCATAATCAATATTAAGTAAGTACTGAAACTGATTTAACTTTTAGATGGACTTTTGGGCTCGAGTTCTGTCGCCATTTACACAAGAGTAATTTCCTTGTCATCAGAGTTGTAATTCAGAAGGCGCAAATCAGAACAAACTTTGTCTTTGGCCATGCTTAATTGTCATGATATAATTAAACAAACGAACTCCATAGAGGGACATTACCTTCACCTTACCCAGTGTGCTAGATGCTGTTGCGGGTTTAAGGAACATTTTACACAAGATGACAGATGGCTTGTTTTTCCAGGACACCCTCTGGACTACAAGCCAAAGACTTGAGATGTATCTACTTGTGGTGCCAAAATGTGGAGACAGCTACATGCTTGTAGGATTTACTTAGTACATACTGAAGTGTAAAACCTCAGTGGACTTCTATGATGCAGATTATATTGCTGATAAAGTTGTAAAGCATAGAGTTGTACATATTGAATTAGATTTCCAAATATTTAACGTGTGCCAGATATATATGTAGAATCATCATTCTTCTTTTATTAAATCCATCAGCTATCTGTGAAACAATGAATTCCAAGTAGGTCCTGGCCTCCATTTAACAGTTCTATGGAGGAAAAGATACTTAACCAGTGATAAGTGATTTGAGGTGTAAATCTCTACAAAATTACAGGATGTTATGTTTCAAGCACCCATGTTAGAAAAGCCAAGCCATTTCATTTTATCTTGTGTCTAACACCCCAAAATGGAGTCGCCCAAAGTCACTATCTTGTAATGACAAACTTGGTTTCACCTCTTTACAAACTCAAGCTATAGTGTTCAAACCTGAAACTGAATCCCTTTGCAGTTTCAGCATGTCCAGACCAAAGGTTTAGGTCTCGTCTTTTGTATAGAAACTGGTCTAGCTGAAACTCTTTGAAAATAACTGAAACATGCCCGAGGTCAGAGTGTTGGTGAGGATCCAGGTTTCTGATTCTGACTCCTCTCTAATTTAAACCCTCTATTTGATTAATTTACTCAGAATAACAAAGGCTGAAGGCTAAATGGGCCTGTGGTCATGCCTGGAAAGCAAAAGAATATTGGGTTTTTTTACTGTGAAGAATTCAAACTTGTCATATTAGGAATTTAGACTGACTTCTATCATTTATATGTACTACCATGTCCAGGAAATGGGACAAGTTGAGAATTGTACTGTATCTCTAATAAAGATTATCTGACAACTGAAAATCAGCTTAAGCAGGGATTATCTAACTGTAACATTCTCAGTTAATAGTGAGTACATTCATGTTAGAGAACTAATGGTTTTAAACAGCAACTCACATGCACACCCACACAGCCCTAAGCAGTGCTTTGGCACAATTTCTGGCATGTCTGCACTCCTGCCACGGCTGCTCTGATGATGAGTTTCCCAGCACCAAATGCGTGGTGCCTGACTGAAGCAATGCAGGACGAGCTGACCTGCTGTGTGAACTTTCATGGCTGCTTCTGTGATGTCTGGACCCTGTGGAATGTGAAAAGTTTCCTGTTTCACCAGTGTACCATGACTTGCATTTTGGGCAGAGAAACGTATAAACATAATTAGGTGGCTGGCAGCTAAAATTCCATATAGAAATGCAGTCAAGATCTGTGGCTTTCATTTCTATTTTATCTGGGATGGATTAATCTTATATTGCTCGAGACTAACTTGCCTATTGCCTTAAGAATCTGGGAGTCTTCCAGCATGCTGTTTATGGATTTTTTATGCCTGCCTGTCCAGAATAAAGGTGAAACAAAAATTGTATGATTTTCACAAGTCAAGCACTCTCGATTTAAAGCAATCAGAAGATGCCGTGTGTCATGTAGCTTCTTTCTGGTTTTCCTCCTAAGTATCAAGATACACAGCTTTTAAATACCTACTAGGAGCAGAGTCTAGGCTTTCATAACTCAAAAAACATGTATTTCCCAGCTAAGGGTGATGGGCTGAAAATAATTATCCTGTTCCCAAAGCAGCCTTCTCCTCTATCACTGCTGCTGTTATCTGTGATGAGGCTGAACTCAATCAATTTAAGGCCAATACATTATTGATTACCTTCTGGGTATGCGTGACAATATGTGGAGCCTTGGGGGATGTAGAAAAAGGAAAAAGGGGCTGACAAAGGGCAAGGTCTGCAGCTGAAGGTCAGCAATTCCCTCCTGTAATCAGACACACAAATAACTTGATTTTTCCAGAAACTACAGATAGGGAACTGGCTTTTCATCCACCTTCCCTACAGACAGGTAGGAGATGCAGGCTCCTGGTGTCAATGCCTGTTAACATTTCTCATAATATGAGGACACTGGAACTTGTAAAGACTTTAAAAGCAGTTCTCCACTGCAGGTCTTTAGAACCAAATGAGGATTTACTGTAGTCTGTGATGGGGGAGGAGTATCTCAGGCAGATTGATTCCAGTGCATCAGGAATTTCTGCCTATGGAGCCTGTGATTGCATTGAATGGACAGAGAGGCTTTTCTAAATTGCTTTTCCAGAACATCAAGGAAGGACTTTTAAAAACAATGAGGGTATAGTAATTCAGCTTCGTCTCTTGCAAAGCACTCGTAGGTAAGCTCTAGAAGCCATTCTGTGAGAACTGCTTGATGCCTGGTGCCAGGGATGTGCACTGACACCCACGAAACCCAGAAGAATAAACTTTCCTTATTTTTTTCTGCTTTTGTTGTGTAATACTTTTCTATTTTATGGCACTATGTTCAGTAGAAACAACATGTCTACTGTTTTATTTAGTCTTCAAAATCCATTTTCTCCTCTCCATTTGCCAATTCTGCACACATATTATGTCGGCAACACTTTTGTATTAATGACAACTATAGGTAATAGATTAGCTCCAGCTCACTAATTAATTTGGGAATCTGTACAGTTACTGGCTATGGCAAAGTTTATTTGCTCAAGCAATTATCAAACACCAAGAAATATTTATTAGTAAGATAACACTGAATTTTTTAACTTCGTTAAGTATACATTGCAGGAGTATGCTTAAGAAAAACAAAAAAACAAAACCAAAGAAGAAACTAGTTGTTATGAAAAGTCTGTAATGAGTGAGGCTACATCAGTTGCAGATTTTCATCCAAAAGATGGAGGTGTTCCTTATCTTCTTGGAGAATCTTTTGTACTTACTTTGCATTCACACTGGATGTAAGGTTCAGTGGTGAAAAACAGCAGTGGCCATTAACCACACCTGGAAAACAACTCCCTCTGGACTCCTGCAACATGGGATATTTGCATTAGTAAACTAACCACGGCTGTCACACAGACCTGAGCACCAACACAAATCTTTCTTGTTTTGTTTCAGTGTTTGCATGGCTTCAGCCTCTGTTAAGAATGGTCTCTGCGAGGCTGTGCTCACCCTTACGCAGGTTTCAGCACCAAGTGGCCATCAGTCCCAACAGGCAGCTTGACCGTGAGCTGTTTTAGGCACAGTTGGCTGATACACATGCAGTGACTGTAAGTGTGCTCTGTAAAGTCACAGGCAGCCCAAGGGAATGGAAGAAAGTGAAGGATGCATAAAAATGATAGGAATATATGGTTATGTGGACCTGACCATCCTTTTTTTGTGATTTTAAGAAGGACATCTCTAACAGGAGGGAATGAGAGAAATCAGAGGAGGAAAAGGAGGAAATTCGACAGTGTGTAAGAAAAATATACAAAGAAGGGGCAATATATACATATACAATATACAAAGAAAAGTTATGAAAAACACACACAGAGCTCAATTTTTAGGGCAGAGTTACACATCTTTTCTATTTTTCCTCAGCAGTAAGGCCAAGATAGAGAGTCCCCATTGCATACTCAACCCCGGGATGTGGGCTCAAAGTTTCCCCAGCTGAGCTGACACAATTGGTTGGGAGGCCACACTGTACATATTTTTGCGGTATTTATGGACATGATCTTTGTAACCCCTCTCCCTGCTTCTCAAAGGCAGAATGCTTTTTCAGTCCAACGTGGAAGTTTTACTGGAATATGACCTTTGTGTTTTTACAACTGATCTGGACCAGGGTTATCATTAGCTTAGGGGTTTCCAAACATACTCTCCCAACCCCTTCTCCTCCTCCCAGGCCACTAGCAGACTGCAAAACCTTGTAACAGCCATGGAGGGATCTTCTATTTGAGTCTGTGCAGCAGAATTTTCTGATGCAGCCCCTAGCTACTATCATACCCATTCTGCTTATCTACCCAGGGTGAAAACTAGGAAATGGTAAGGAACATCTTGTTGACAGAAAAAGAAGCTGCATTTGAGTGATGTTTTTATAGCAGTGAGAGAGGTTTTCCAGGGTTCTCTGTTGTTACTCACACATTTTTATTATTGCTTTTAAAAAAATTTATAGAGCATCCAGACCATAACCACGCAGTTATCAAGCATTCCTATCTCCCAAATTGTTACTCCTTAGAGACAGAGGAATCTGGGGTGGAGGGACAGAGGCAGATCACAGCTAAATGAAGAGCAGGAGTTGTACCTCACAGAACTAAATTAGTCAGAGCACCTGAACAGCAATGATTTTTATCAGTGACCTGGGTATGAACATGAAGTTTCTGTTCAAATTCTGCTTTGAAAACATTAGAGTTTATAATTACAAATCAAGGCTATCATCCTCAGATTGATGGCACCTCCGTTCCCCACACAATTTTAAAAGCTTATTCATCATTTTCCATATGGAACATGTTCTGAGGTTAAAAGCAAACCAAGCAAAGAACATTATTGTATCGTTACTCTCCTACCATTACAAAATACTATATCTTTTAGAGTTGTTTGCAAACAAACAAAAAGATAAAGAGCTACAGTAAAAATGTAAACATGGATGGATTTTTACAGTGACCACTCTGAGCATTCAATCTCATCACAGGTGTAGCTTGTATCACAGAATTTCACACAGTTGATCATTTATTCAGACCAGTAACTGGCAACAGCTAAAGCTCATCACCTAGAACAGCATCCACCTGCTCATCTGCTTCCTGAATTTGTGCTGAATTCCAGGGGCAAGCACGAGTTTCTTCTAATGCCCCATCGCATCAGTCTGAGATACTAATGTAATTTACAGCTACTCAGAGGTCCCCTTTCATTGGCAGAGCAATGTAAAGAAGGTTTAATGTGAATGCAATTGAGTTCCAAACACATAACTAACTAAAATTGCAAGTATACATGAGGTCAGCTGGTGAGGAAACCCAATGGCAAACTGTTCAGCTCTGGAAATTGTGCTCACTTTGGCATGGCAAGACAGTGGGAATTTATCATCAACCTTAGGGTTTTGTTCACATTTGTTTGACCTTCAGGGCATGTTCAAGTGCTCTTCTGCTTTCCTAGGTAATTCATGGGGGTAAGCAAGGAGATCTGGGCTCCAGGAAGGTAGTAGCTCTGGAAGGTAGTAGCTCTGGAAGGTAGTATATTTTGAGCAGTGATAGCTCAGATAACTAGATCAATTGATAGACAGAAGCTTTCTTGTTTATGGTTGTCTGGTCTACAAGATACTAATTCTCACTGTAGAAGTACTCAGGCTTGGGTATAAATCTAGATATATTAATTAAAACGTCATTTTTTAAAAAGATCAGTCCCTGATCAGCACCTTCAGTAAAACCGAATGTCGTCACTAATGACCTCTCTGACACACTACCAGGGAGAAAAGGACGGATGGAAAGAGAGAGAACGAGGGAGAAGAAACACAAAGTGTTAAAATAAGAGTGGGAGAAACACAGTCAAAGAGAGGGGAGTGAATCACGCAGGGAAAAAAAACACAGGTCATGGAAGAGGGTGAAGTATGAAGGGGAGGTGTAAAGGAAGAAATCCAGACAACGAGAGGGCTGGAGACTGAAAGACAAAAGGTGTGGGGGAGGGCGAAGGGGGAGAAGGAACTACAGGAACCTATTTCAATTATTGTCATTACTACTGGAAACATTTTTTAAAACCTGAGGATGCAGTGTCCTCTCAAAAATCCACAAATGTAGCAAGGGAAGGTTTTGAACGCAGGGCATTTCTTTACATGCATGGCTATGAAACCCAAATTTTCTTCTGATGAACGAAGGGAACTGTCAGCATAAATTATGTTTAATGGTTGGTCTTGACAGTGGTAAGGATGTCCTGCATGCGTGATTTATAGCCTCAAGGAGATAGTCTATGAAAGTTTCTTATACAATGAATTGTCAATTTAATAGACATTGCCCTGATATTCAATAAAAGCATTTCATGTTCTTCATATATTCTTTTTTTATGGATTTCATCTGATCTCAGAGCAATAAAATCTTAGGATATGTTCTTACTGGTTGAAATTTAAATTAAGCATAAATTGATTTTACTGATTAACTGATCTATAAAGTCTCAACATGCCACTACCTGGAGATTTGATGAGAAGCACTAATTCTCTTTTGCACATCCTCAGATCACTTCCATAGCAGAGAGAGGAAAAGTTTACATTGATACATTTTCATGAAATAAAAAGATTGAAGAATATGCTATCTGTTGGAATGCTTTCAACTAGACATAATACAGATACTGCTATGTTTTAGCTATTTTCCTGACATTTATACCTTTCATCCTTTTCTTATATCTGTAATCTGCTCTATCTTAATAGAACTATTTGCATGAGAAAAAGCTATCCGAACAAGTAAAAGTTTCCAGGATTGGCCCCTAACTGCTTTTAGTATGGTTATCAACTCTGGCCATCTGTGTTTTCTCATATTAATTCTGTAAATGAATGCTTGCCCTTCGAGAATTTCAAGGACCAGGAAGTAGCTATAAACATCTTCTGCTGCTCCAGACTGAATGCTCCAACAATTATTAGTTGATGGGATACGCAGTAAAAATAATTATTTTTGACAGCACAATTTATAAGCATAATTTCCTTTTGCTAACAAGTATTTCTGAACAATGATGTGTCTGGCTCAGCTCTGTGCTTAATGAATTTTGAGCTGGTCTTTTGTGACGCAACCTAACCCCAACAGCAAGTACACAATCAGGTAAGTACCTCTGTGACAATGGTAGGTCCTCATTTTGCATTGTTAGGGTTTCCATTTAATTTGATTTTGTTTTACAGACTGTAAATTCCAAACCTGTATTTTGTAGTTGGTAAATACAGAGAATTAAACACCCGCAAACAATGAAAACAAGCCGTCCAATCTGCCGTCTATACTGGTAAGGCTGTAATGCTGGTAAAGGTTGTAGTCATGATCTTATGATTCAGAGCTTACTCAGGTTTTGTTAATGGTCGCATAATTAGTTTTAGTAATGAGATAATACCTAAGGATCCAATCTCTACACCAGTATAATGTTACTGGGAGCTATAACCATGTAAATGGAAGCACATCTGGCTCCAGGAGCAGATACCTACTGAATGTTAGCTGAAGAAAAAAGTAGAGCATATAGATAGGTTCTTATTATGCTAAGGAAAGTAAAACAATGAAAATGTAATTGGATCCACTTTAAAGGAAATTTACATGCAATAAACATCATAAATTGTCCTTGTAAATGAGAAGACAATCTATGGTATTAAATTGGCACAAAATTGAGATTTATGATTTTTCACAAAAAGTGCTTGACTAATAAACATCTCCATGAAATAAACAGTTGATATCAACAAATGCATGAAGCCCACAAAACAGAACTTTATGCTTACGTTTTTACCCTAAGATTGAGCACAAATTGACAATAACCTGAAGGGAATAGACTGTTCTAAAACCATCCAGGGGAGATAAAAATGAAAAAAACCAAACCAAACCATATCAAACAACCAAACAACCAAAAATTAAAATACACACACACAAAAGAACGGTAAGCTGTCTCATTTTTCTTACGGATTTAGTAAAGGGGGTTTTAAAACAAATAATCCTATTAAATCAATTATGCCTTTTATGTATGAGAAACATCACATTCTTTGCCAACCCTCTGGACTAAAGAAACATGAAGCCATTTCTGATGGACAAATGCTTCTTTGGGTATCAGTTGTATAAGGCAATACATGCTACTTTGTAGATTAAATTCCACTAAATAAAGATGGCGATCTCAATCCATCGTGAATTGAACTGAGACCTAAAGGCCTATTAGCATGGCATGGATTCAATTGAATTTGATACAGCTTTCATACACAGATACATATCATGTAATCCTACCTCCTCACATGCAAAGAGGGGATTTGGACAGACATTTTGCTCTTGTGCAGCAAGATAAAGGGACCGTTCTGGTTCTGGTTCTTAGATCAAGTTAAAATAAACAAATTTAAAATAAGGCAGGAAGCTTTGACTGTGTCTACAGTAACATTTTGGTTTGGTATGGCTTGAGAGTGAACCTCCCATCATGTTGGTTTGACTTGCAGAGCAACTTGGGACATGTGTATTAGATTCAGAAGAAGCTCCATCCCGGATGCCCATTAAGTGTGCTCCAACTGCTTGGGAGGCGAGGGGGTGTATGGGTCTAAACCACCAGTTTGCACTTTGGATGTCTTTGAATGACCTGTCTTGGGGACACTTTGCTCTGGGGACAAAACTGGCTGTTGTCCGATGAAAAACTCCCAACTGCGTGTAGTGTAAATATGGGGGCCTAAGTTGCAAATGGCTTGTTAAATCAGGCATAGGCCATTATCATCCTGGCCTGCAAGAGGTATCTCTCTGAGCCCTTCTATTCACTTGTATTATATTAATTCCTTGCTGAGGAAAAAAAGCCTAATTTGATATATTCTAAAGGACAGCAGGTGGGATGGTCAGGTTCCTAGAACTGACAGCAGAATCTTGGGAAGGAATGATGCTGAGATAGAGAGGAGAAGTTCAAAACCAACATGAAAGCTCTGTCAGAAATAAAAATGAAAATGAAATTCAAAGGCAAGACTGCTATTCCCAGGAGAATTCTTCATTCCATATATTACATTAATGAAGACTCTCAAAGCAAATGGACCTATTTGTTTTCTTCAGAAAATGCTGAAAACAAATCTCTCAAAGCACTGAACATGTTGAAGGATGAAGCCAGTACCAGAGACTGTCTTCTTCACCAGTCAGCATCTCATTGTAGCCAGCCACCATTTCAATGCAACCACTGAAGAATACATTTTCCAAATATAATCACTACGAACGTGATTGCAATTTCATTCTGCATACCACTTCATATACAAATTGGACTTAGAAAATCCAAAGGAGCAGAGCAAAACATATGCAGGATTCTGAAATAAGTACCAAGGCTGAATTTAAGAGTGATTTAATGAAATTCTAAGTGATGTACTTGGAGCTGAATTGAAACTTGTTGGAGATTTAATGAACAAAAAGAGGTATATAAAACTTGTTCCAGAAGTCAGAATAGCAGAGGCTATCACTTTTGCCCATCAGGAATTAAATTCTGGGCAGAGAACAGATATGGGCCCAAGTAATAACAGAAAATACAAATATATCCAAATGCAAAGGTTTTAGCATCCTCATTTAAAATATTTACAATTAATAACTTCAATATGCTATTTATCAATGTGGTTCAATTACAGTTCCTTGGGGATAGCAACATAGAGAAAACTATGTTGTTGTAGAGTTTGGAAGGCAAAATTTGGCTCATTTGATAAAAGGAGGGAGGTAACCTAATCCTTTCTGATAAAATGACAGAAAATAATGGTTTACAAGTCATTTTCTGAGTCTTCATACGCACAAATGTTCTCAAGATTCTTCCTTTCCTTGAATTTTCTAAACAAAAAACTCCTGGTTTCACAAATGGTTGCAGAAACGAATGCTGAGAAAAGGCAATAAAAATTATTTTAAGGTACTTGGTATTTACTTCATTCCAACAAGCACCAACTATCTAATGTTCATAGAAAAAATGCTTGCTGTATCCATCTGTCTCTACGCTTCAGCATCCAATTGCAACTATACTTTCGTTACTCAGCTACTTAAAATGGAATTGAGAACAGCCTTACTGCTAATATGTATGCACTGTTTATTTGCAAAACAGATTTGTGTTTTAAAATTGCAAAGTAAAATAAAATGGCAAGCAAGAACCCAAGTAAACAATTCTATCTTATTTACTTTCTGTGCTTTATTATTACATTTTATTGTAAATGGTTCCATTCCTTCAGTAATAGTTTCAACCTGAGGCTATAGTGTCTTGGCTTTTATTTTAAGTGTACTTAAAAGTTGATTAATAAAGTGTATCCGTATCTCTCAGTAGTTGTAGTCTTCCTTCCAGGGCAACAGAAGGAAATAACTAGCAACTGACTAGAAACAAATGTTTAATTTTTTTATATTTAATGATCCTTATTAAACCTGAAAGTTAAAGGAAATGGGAGCAGCACCAGACTGTCAGTCGGGTTCTCGCTATCACGGCCTGCAAGAAGAGACTCCTGCACCCAGAGCAGAAGCTAACAGGTTCCAGAGTTGGGCTCCATGTTTCCACAGAGATTGGTACCAACAGACCCCTTTGTAAAATCAGGCCTTTCTGCATAAGCTGTCACTCTGGCAGAAAAGGTGCTCTATTCTCATTTCTTGGGCAGCAGTTCAAACTCAGGAAAAGTTTGGAATGGGAAGAACTGGTATGAACGCAATGAAACCTGTGCTTTCTGTTTATTCCAAGACAACGCTAACACACTCCAAGACATTGCTGATCCCAAATAGAAGTTGGAGATAAGAGAGTCTTACTTCTAGGAACTCTGCATACATCCAGCTATAGCAGCCCATGGTTTCAGGGTAATTATTAGTGGATTTGTGCATGGGTAGGCACCTCTCAGGACAAACGTGATCTGCCTTAAATCTGAGCACATCTAACATGGCATTAGATCAGCATAGTCACCACATGATGTTTACACTAATGTGAACAGAGTGCATTGCTGGGTATCCCTTATATTCCATTAATCTCTTAGCTGACTAATGCACTCTGGAAGGGTGGCAATTTGGTAGTGGGTTGCTGGCCCCCTCCCACAGTCATGACCATTCACTTTGTTGAGTCCTTTCGCATCCTTTCAGCTCCCAAATTCTCTCCAACTGTGAAGAATACGGTTACTGCTTGAGTGTCTGTATTCCCAGGTGCCAGTTCTCTAAGCAAGAGAATAAAGTAGTTCACATACCAAGTCCTGGCAGACAAAACCCTCCTCTCCTTACAAGACAGAGTCTATTTGGTGGGAAAGTGTTGGTGATAGCCAGACCTATCTGTCTGGCCCAGCTCTCCACCTGGAAGGGGAGGATAGGCAGAAGTGTAAGTCCTAATGGTTCCTGGAAAACAAAGGCTTGTGGTATGCTTGGTGTAATTGGAAAGTGGCGGATTGGTTTATAATGAAAGCACACTGCAACTTCTGTTACATGTGTTTCTCTGGCTGGGAGAGAAGGGTGAGATTTGGCCTAGACTCAGTTAGAGACACGTGAATTCCCAGCTGGTCATGAAGGATGGATGAGTGGGTGGGAAGAAGGGGTGGTGGGGGTCACCCTGCTAGTGACCTTTCTACACAACTGTCACACAGGATGATGCTATCCTGTGAGTTTCTCCACAGCAGCAAAATTGTTTCTTCCCTCAAGGTCAGAGGAACCTGCTAAACAGATGGATTGAGGCTGCTTTGGTGGTAGGCAACAAAACGTCTGAGACAGAACATTCAAGGAAAAGAGCAAGTGTACAGTGTAAAACTGTGAGAATGGAGGACATCTCAGCCACACCATTGTACAGAGACACAATATTACACATGGGAAAAATTCTACTAGACAAAAGAAATCACTTTAAAGAAATCAGTTCACAAAAGTATGAATGATTCCTATTGAACTGAGTGAATTTATACTGGTTCACCCCTCTGGAGAATGTGGCTTCAGGTTTTTTTTTAACCCTGATAATGCCTTAATTTTGATAATGCCAAACCCAGATCTCAACACTTCATGAAACTCTGCCCTTGGGTCCATATTTATAATCTTCTATATACAATTTCATTCCTCTCTGATGTTTTCATTGGTCATAATCTCAAAAAACTGGTACCACATATCAAAGCTCTACTCTCACTCCTTTGTTTGCTACATAGTTGGTGGTAATTAGGTGCTTCATTTGCAGAAGCCCTTATGAAAAGCCTCTCTGCTGGAGCAGGATTACATAAGATTTTTATCTGTCCTTGTGCAAAGTGCAGAAATCTCCGAGGTCTCCACACTAAATCGCAGAGTCTTAACCTTGGATCCTGTCCCACTTTCCAACTCTTTAATATTTTCCCTTGTGATCCAGCATAAAAGGAAGGTCTGACACTCGTTTACACCAACCCCAGCAGAGGCTGGGGTTGGTATGAATCAGACCCAAACAAAACAGAGATACAGGGTAAAGAAATATTGGATTTTCCTTTTTTTTTTCTTTATTTTTAGCAAGTTTTCACTTACACATACAAAAGAAAAAAAACTAAACTCTCAAAGAAAAAATGAAGACTCACAGAATTAAAAAATATGGTCTGAAAGTCTTTGTATCAGAGGAAGAATTTAAAAAACAAAACAGATGACTGCCAGAGTGAGATTTGGTTCTTCTGGAGTTTTGAGAAAACTTCTTTTCCAGAAGCTGGAAGAGAGACAACAAAGACAGAATGCACATGGGATTTTGCACCTCCGCAACAAAATCAGCAGCAGAAACTGTGTCATGGGAATGCAGCATGGGACAGAACTGAAGTTTCAGCTTGCAGATGCCAGGAACATTAAGAAATCTTGTAAGAAGCAAAGACAAAAAAAAATAGGCAGCTTGAAATGCCATTTGCAAGGTGCTTGGTTTCTCTGTAATGCAAATAGTCATTTAAATATGCAGGAATGTGGATTTCTTCAGTCTGAATGGGAAGAGGAAATTGATTTACAAATACTGAGTGGAACAGAAACCTTAAAGCAAAAGTAGAGACACAGTAATTCCCAGCATGGTATGGAGTAAATACAGCACGTAACTGCCTCTTCCTGTGGGAACAGGTTTGGCTTTTGCACTATTACAACATAATAAAGGTGCTCTCCAGTGTAATTGAATACTAGGGATTTTACTCTTTAGTGATCCTCAGATTAGTATAATCTTCTTGGTTGTTCTTGGGCAACTGGCCTTTCAGGACTTTCACTGGTGTGCCTTCAAAGAGCCCTTTATAATTGCAGAGGGGTGGAAGCCAACTCTGTGGAAGGTGTGCTCTGCCTGGCCTCGGGTAGTCTGGTGGCTTAACACAGATGTTCCCATCAGGCTTTCAAAAAGTCTCACCCCTCAAGCTTGCAGCGAATCATCTAGGTTATGCAGGGGCTGGGGAGCAAGGGATTTCCAATGGGTGATCTTGGGTGGCCAAGCAGCCAGAAAATCTTCCTCTAGCTCGTGGAAGAATGGAGAAAAGTTGAGCAAGCTGAAATAAGCAAAATTCCCATGGCCCATGCAGGAGTGGCTGTGCAGGTGGGAATGAAGCACTCTTGCTAGAAAAAACAAAGTAGAGGAGGCTGCACAAAACCAGTCTGTTCATGGTATAGAAACCTGAAATATGCCCTGTTTATTCTGGGACAGGCACTTAACAAAGCTTTGTTCCAAAGGTCTTGTTGCCTATTTGGACAGTTGCCTTTCTGCTTGCTGAGCTTTTCTATAAGAAGAAATGAAGCACTTTATCCTTTCTAAATTATTCAGACAGACGCACTGCCATTTCAGGAACAATCTGTTTGTGTAAGGAGTGCATGATCCTCTTTTGTTGTTTCCATGGTCTTTTAAAATAATTTAAGAATTAAACATGTTATGGAATAATTCTGAGGATGAGTCTCTGTGGGAAAACTGCATTAGATCATCAAGCCCACTTTTTCACAGCTCCAAGCTGTGGTCCCCACAGGGAAGATATA
This sequence comes from Nestor notabilis, assembly GCF_000696875.1. Classification (NCBI taxonomy): domain Eukaryota; kingdom Metazoa; phylum Chordata; class Aves; order Psittaciformes; family Psittacidae; genus Nestor; species Nestor notabilis. The sequence continues at coordinate 7,527 of NW_009932239.1, read as the reverse complement.
CAAGAGAAAATTATTTTACACTGGATGTTAGTGAAAAGGCCAAGAAATTATTTTTCTCCTAGTTAGACCTACAGAAAGCACATTCATATCAAAGGCACTAATAGGCAAGCATGGATTTCCATAATAATTGAGAAAGTGAACAGAAAAAAGAGGATAATTTTAATCTTCATAGTTAAGGATTGCACTAATTTGCTTTGTATATTTCAGAGGCTAGAAACTAAAATGAAAAATATATCCAGAGGCAATGTCCTTCCTCTTATAGAGAGCAAGCTACATTCCAGGAGGACTACTCTATTTCCTAACTGGAATTGATCTATTCATGCCCACCAAGATAAGGCTGCTGTTTACGGCAGGCTCCCCAGGGTCCAGCTGATCTCTGCTGAGAAACTCTGAAGGGTTTGACTACAGTGACACAGAAGGCCTGGCCGTCTCCTTTGTCTCCTGATTTCTGCACCTACAGCAGAGGAGGAATATTCAGATTTATGGGGCCCTGTTGAGGGCAGCCCAGTCTCACAGTGCCTCTTGTGACCATGGCAAAACAGGGTTTTGTGGCGCAGGAAGAATCACAAAGGCAAACAACTGAATTTCTTTGAAGCTTTCCAAAAAACGTCACCTGAGACCATGAAGAGGTCGGACAAATTACAGACAGGGACCCCATGCAGAAAGGTGCGAAGAGGAGACTGAATGTGTAAAACCATGAGAAAGAAGGAAGATTGGTGGAGGCAGAAGAAATATCCCTCTAGCAAGTGAAAGTTGCAATAGTCTAGATGATTCCCTGCAACTGTCACTGGTTTTCATTCAGCCTTTAAAAGATCAACTCAAAGTAAAAGAAGTGCCTAGGTAAGCTTCCTCTCCCTCAAAAGTTTGTCTCAGTTAAGAGCCCTGTCTAAGCAAATCCAGCTGTGACTTTAGAATCATAGAATCATGCCACCATATAATGGTTTGGGTTAGAAGGGACATCAAAGCTCATCTAGTTACAACTCCCTGCCACAGGCAGGGACACCTTCCACTAGAGCAGGTTGCTCCAAACCCCGTCCTGAACGCGGTCAAGGGAGGGGCCAGCCACAGCTTCTCTGAGCACCCTGTGCCAGCGCCTCACCACCCTCACTGTAAAGATTTCCTCCTTACGTCTAATCTAAATCCCCCCTGTATAAATTTAAACTACCCCTTGTCCTATTGCTACTATCCCTGACGAAGAGTCCCTCTCCAGCATCCTTGTAGGCCCCCTTCACATTTTTAAATTAACATAGTTATTTAAAAAAAAGTTCGAGATTAAAAAAAGGCAAAGGAAACTACAAAAGGTACTTTTTTAAAAAGCTTGTTTAAAGTTTTTTCTTTAGGCAGATGGCCAGTTTTGACAAAACTAACATTTCTCTTCTTTAATGTAATGGAAGCAAGTTCCTAAAACATTTATATCCAAAATCATGCAAAACATTTTGTCCAGGACCTTTCATAAGATACGGCACAGAGTACCCCTTTTGGAAGCACCAGGCACTCCCCACATCAGCAGGGCCCAAGCCATGTGCTCACAGGGGTCATTCCTGGGAGTTTTAGCCTCCATTACCAAGTTCCTCACCTGCAGAGCGGAGTAACAAGCTCACCAGTCTCACACATTTTAATATCCATGCCCCAAAACATTTAATGTATCCAAAATAGAATACCAGGCCTGTGTGTGTTGGAAGGGACCTTAAAGTTCATTCAGTTCCTACCCCCTGCCATCCCCTGCTTGAGTTTAAACCCATCATCCCTTGTCCCTGCTGAAGAGTCCTTGTAGGCCCCATGCAGACACTGGAAGCTGCTCTGAGGTCTCCACACAGCTTCTCTTCTCCAGGCTTAACAGACCCAACTTTCTCAGCCTGTCTTCGTAAGGGAGGTGCTCCAGCCCCCTGATCATCCTCGTGGCCTCCTCTGGACTTGCTCCAACAGTTCAATGTCCTTCATGTCCATCAGCATACCTGGGGTCTTGTGGTGGATCATAGAATCATAAAATGGTTAGGGTTCACAGCTTCTTTGGGCAACCCATTCCAGTGCCTCACCACGCTCATAGTAAAGAATTTATTCCTGATATCTAATGTAAATCTCCCCTCTTTCAATTTAAATACATTCCCTCTTGTCCTGTCACTACAGGCGTTTGTAAAAAGTCCCTCTCCAGATTTCCCATAGCCACCCTTTAGGTACTGGAAGCTGCTATAAGGTATCCCTGGAGCCTTCTCTTCTCCAGGCTGAACAACCCTAATTCTCTCGGCCTCTGTTTATAGAAAAGGTGCTCCAGTCCTCTGAGAATCTTCATGGCCTTCCTCTGGACCTGCTCCAGCAGGTCCATGTCCTGCTTATTTTAGGGGCCCCAGAACTGGACACAGTACTGCATGTGGGGTCTCACGAGAGCAGCAGAGGTCGAGAATCACCCCCCTGGACCTGCTGGTCACGTTCCTTTCGATGCAGCCCAGGATACAGTTAGTTTCTGGGCTGCAAGCGCACACTGCTGTCTCATGCTGAGCTTCTCATCAATCAACACTCCCAAGTGCTTCTCTTCAGGGCTACCCTAAATCCATTCTCTGCCCAGCCTGTAGCTGTGCTTGGGATTTCCCCATCTCAGATGCTGGACCTTGCACTTGGCCTTGTTGAACTTCATGAGTTTGTGTTGACCCACTTCTCAAGCATGTCAAGGTCCCTCTGGATGGCATCCCTTCCCTCCAGCATGTCAACCACATGACACAGCTTAGTGTCACCAGCAAACTTGCTGAGGGTGCACTCAATCCCATTCTCTATGTCACCGACAAAGATGTTGAACAGGATTGGTCTCATTACTGACCCCTGACGGACACCGCTCATCACTAGTCTCCATTCTGACATCAAGCTGTTGACCACAATTCTGTGTGTGAGCATCCAAACAATTCTTTATCCACTGGGTGGTCCATCCATCAAATCCCTTACTCTCCAGTTTAGAGACAAGGATGTCGTATGGGACAGTGTTGAACGCTTTGCACAAGTCCAGATAGACCACTTCAGTTGGTCTGCCCTTATCCATCAGTTCTGAAGCCCCATCATAGAAGGCCACCAAACTGCTCAGGCACTATTTGACCTTAGTGAAACCATGTTGGCTGTCACCAACCACCTTGTTGTTTTTCATGCGCCTCACCACGGTTTCCAGGAGAATCTGCTCCACGATCCTGCCAGGCAGAGAGGTGAGACTGACTGGTCTGTAGTTTCACGGGTCTTCCATTTTCCCCTTTTTTAAAAATGGGAGTTTTATTTCCCTTTTTTCAGTCATTAGGTACTTCACCTGACTGCCATGACTTTTCAGATATGATGAACAGTGGCTTAACAACTTCATTTGCAACCTCCTTCAGGACCTGTGGATGAATTTCATCATGCCCTATGGACTTGTGCAGGTTCAGGTTCCTTAGGTGATCTTAAACCTGATTCTCTCCTACAGAGGGCTTCAGTTCTTCATTCTCCACGTCCCTGCATTTGTCTTCAGTTTTTAGTGTTTTCCTATGTTGATCCTGTCAGACCCATTGCTGTTGCTAAACAAAGAGCACAGAAATACTAAAGGAGAAAAATTCCCAACCAAGTTTTCTGAAACGTGCCATATTGTGAAGAGGCATCAAGTACCTCCTTTCTGTGCTAACAAGTTATTAAAAAAAGAAAGAACTACGGTGAGAGCAAATACAAACAACATTTTAAACTCTCTCACTTGTTACCACAGAAATTCCTGAGTTTATGTGCGACAACTTACAAAAAAGGGTGAAAAAAAGTATTTTACTGTAGGCAAAGAACATAGTATCATCGAATGGTTTCGGTTAGAAGGGACCCTAAAGATCATGCAAGCCTCCTGCCATGGATAGGGACACCTTCCACTAGACCAGGTTGCTCCAAGCCCTGTTCAACCTGGCCTTGAACACTGCCAGGAATGGGACAGCCACAGCTTCTCTGGGGAACCTGCACCAGCACCTCACCACCCTCATTATAAAGAATTTATTCCTTCTTTGTAATATGAATCTACCCTCTTTCAGCTTAAAGCCATTCCCCCTTGTCCTATTACTACAGGACCTTGCAAAGAGTCCCTCTCCAGATTTCCGTAGGCCCCTTTAGGTATTGGAAGACTGTTATAAGGTCTCTCCTGATCCTTCTCTTCTCCAGGCTGAAAAACCTTAACTCTCTCAGCCTGTCTTTATAGGAGAGGTGCTCCAGCTCTCTGATCATGTTCATGACCATCCTCTGGACTTGCTTCAATAGGACCACATCCTTCTTGTATTGGGGTCCCCAGAGCTAGACACGGTACTGCAGGTGGGGCCTCGTGAGAGCAGAGTAGTGGGGCAGGATCACCTCCTTTGACCCACTGGTCACGCTTCTTTTGATGCAGCTCAGCACACGGTTGGTTTCCAGGCTATGAGTGCACACTGCTGGGGCAGGTTGAGCTTCTCATCAACCAACACCACCAAGTCCACATTTGTCACCAAATTTGAGCCACCACATTTGTCAAGCACAATTTGCTCCTGAATGAAGCTATGTTAACTGTCACTGATAACCTCCTTATTTTCCAGGTGCCTTAGTTTCCAGGAGGATCTGATCCATGATCTTGCTGGGCACTGAGGTGAGACTGACAGGACTGTAGTTTGCCAGGTCTTCCTTTTTTCCCTTTTTACATATGGGGGTTATATTTCCCCTTTTCCCGTCCGCAGGAATGTCACCAGATTGCCATGACTTCTCAATTACGATGGATAACGGGTTGGCAACTAAACGGGCCAGTTCCCTCACGACCTCTAGATGCATCTCATCAGATCCCATGGACTCGTTCACCTTCATGTTCCTTAGATGGTCTCAAACTTGATCTTCTCCTTAGCCAGATTTAATTTTTCAGGACTAACCTGATCTCTGGCTGCTTAGACAATTTCTTTATATTCCTCCCAAGCTACCCATCCATGGCTCCACCCTCTGTAGGCTTCCCTTTTGCGCTGGAGTTTGTCCAGGATCAGCCTGGGAACAAAGTCATGTCTCAAAATCTAATACCAAACTTTCTTTAAATTGTCCTTCAGCAAAAAAGTAACAGCCAGGCTTAGCAAAACAAACGATATTCAGATTGGAAATAATCAGACGAGAACAAGCCTAACAAGAAAAGAGAAAATGTAGCACTTACAGCTCATAGAACAGGTTTAAGCTGCCTGAAGGATAGCAGAGAAGTGATCAGGCAGCTCAGGAGTGTGATTTCTTTTGCATATAACTTCTAACTGGAGATGTGACCAGCACATTGTGTTCTGCAGAAAGCAGTAGCTAGAAGTAGTAAAAAAAAAAAAAAAAGAAAAAGAAAAAAGAAATAAAATTTACAACTAGCCACAAGCAGCAGAAAAAAAATTAACATTGCCAAGTAAGCGAATTAGCAGATGCTATCAGTGCATCAGAGTGATAAGGTGTGATTAAAGACATCTTTAAGTCACTTCCAGGCCTCTCTCTTCTGGAGAAGTACCTAGGAATGCATAGGTAGTTTCATCACATCCTCACCAATGGGCAGCCACTCAAAGTTAAAACTGGCTGCAGCCCCCCAGCTTTTCCAGGAGTCTGAGCAGAAAAGGACAGTCCCTTTCGTCCTTGCCTTATGCCTGTTGTAGAAAGGAATGAAGAGCCACAGCCATTAGCTGATGTGCTAATGCTTGGATTTTCAGAGAAACTGCTAGTGTAGGATGAACTCTGCCTCCTGCCTCTTGCAGATTAGATTCTCTCCATCTTACTAACAACTTCTGTTAGCTCATGCTGATCACCTAATAAAACTCTCGAAGAGTTGTTCTCACCCCATAGTCGGGTGTTAGGAACACAGGTGGGAAACCATGACTATCGCTGAGCACCACAGCACACTCAGGGCAAAACTGGGAATAGAGCTGAGATCTCCTGACTCCCCGTTTTGTGCTCCGCCTGAAGAGGCTTCAGGCACAAAATTACATAGGAGTGTTTTGAATGAGAGGCAATGTCCGTCCCCTAGAGAGGAACCCAAAAGGGGGCTCAGAAAACTGACGGTCAAAGCACAGTCTCTCATGCAAGGAGCGTAACCTAGACGACAGTCAGGTTCTGTCAGTCAGATCATTTTGGTTTAATGCATTTAGGCTACGGGACACTACAAAGCCCAAAGTCTTTATCCTGACCCACAGTTTACCAGGCGATGAACTATACTTTCCTGGGAACTAGTAAATATGGTTATTTTTCAGTTCTCAAAAACTGAATATTTCATAATACCTTATTATTCATGTGTCATGCAAGCATACCCAAACCCCATCTTTATGATATACTGGCAATGTGAATGGAAACTAAAATCTTACATGGTCGAACTATCCAAAATGCAGACGTAGCACTTGCATATTATATCATTTTTATGTTAGTCACACATGATTACATAGAATTTTGCTGGTGTTGGAAGAAGCAGGGAGGACACTGTCTAACCATACTGTACACATGTATTTGGCTTTTTAAAATAACTGGAATTAAAAATAATTGTTTAATAATTGCAACATGCTTCATAGCTGCTGAGCTAGCATTGCAGGGAAAGTTTAACTTTACTGATTGTATTGTTTCTGTGCAAAATAAATTCTCAGCGTTAACTCTATTAGATTAACATTGGTAAGTGTCTTTTTTATTAAAAAAAGAACAGGAGAGAGGAAACAGTGCTGGCAGATGATGGCTGTTCTTGAAGGTAAAACACACACGAAACAAATTGGCCAAGGTAGGACTGCAGATTAGCAGAGGAAAGTATGCTTCTGGTGATAATCGAGTGTATTTGTTTAATAACAATACTTGCTACTATTACAATAATGACTGAAAGTTTTGAAGTGCTCATTTCCTCCTTGTACTGTTTGCCACATTAGCAGGTGTGGATATGACTGAGAACGTGGACGATAAGAGTGATCACGGAGATTAAACGAGACCTTCTCAGGCGGGGAACACGGTTGTGGTTGAGCAGGCCCAGCAGATGGGCAGGATACCATGGGAAGGATACGAGCAACTCTGTCAGGACCCTGGTGGAGGGACAGGAGGCAGGGGCTCACCAACTCATGCGCCAGGACAATTTGTAGATGAATTCCTGAGTTCCTCACATAGATGAAGGCGACTGCGACCTTTCCAGTGCGATACCGAGGTGGTTGGCCATTGGCTTGCCACAAGACTTGAAAAGGGTGCTCTGGATGTTCAGCTTTGAAAAGAGGGGTTTGGCCTACACAGAAAAGAGACTTCTGGAGCGCGTCCAGTGAAGCAGTACCCTGGCACAGCTATAAAGCCCACTTGTGATTTTCAAACCTCTAAGCTGCTGTGTAACCAAACACTACACCAGCCATTGATTTGGATATTAAACAAGTACCCCACTTCCCTTCCTTCTGCAGCAGTCCTTCCTACCTAGGGGTCTGGGAAAGGGGAACTTGACGCACGGGGAAGCCGCGGAGAGAACTGAAGTGCAGGACTTCTCTTAATCCGCTCGAGCACTTGCGCTCCTTGAACAACTCACCATCGTTATTTGCCTCCCCTCGGCTTTCTCCTGAGCAGACC
>NW_009932238.1:0-11689 GCF_000696875.1 Nestor notabilis | reverse complement strand
TGCGGCAGCGGCCCCCCGGAGGTGGCGAAGAAGACCTCTGAATCCTCTGAACAAAAGCCTACGGGTGTTTTAAAGTACAATGGACCGCAAACTGTTCAAAATGTCATCTTGGCAAGCGAGGACAACCAGAAAAATGTTACCTGAGGTAAAAAATCATCCCCGAGACAATAAAAAAGGTGAGATAAAGGTGGTAATCAGTGGAAGCAAGCAGAGGGATCAAGGAAAGGCTGGATGAGCCGGCTGTATGTTCCCAGCCGGGTGAAGAGTTCCGAGGGGGGAGAAGGGTGACCCTGCAGGAAGGACCTGAAACACATTCCGTGTGTGAGGGGACATGACCACGACAGACTTAACACTGAAGCAAGGAAGTTAAACATCAGGGAAAAGCAAAGCCCTCTGATACATTTCCTATAGAGAGAAGGGATTTTATTCCATGGAGGTCTCCAAGGACACTCATGGTCTCCAAGGTGCACATAATGTGACGACTGGCCGGTGATGATGGAGAGAAGCCAGGCTCGAACACAGAGAAATCCAAAAGTAAATAGTTGATGTGTATGAAGTGTCCCCATCAAACTGGGGCACCCCAAACGTGGTTCTACACTGGGTCCTTCTACCCCTCAACTGTTCAAGTAAAACAGGATGCTGGCGTTATCTTGGTTGTTCAAGGGTGTCTTTTATCCTTCATGGACAGCTTTAAGCTTCCAAGAAGCAAAGTCCTTCTTTCCAGGGCCAGGCTGTCCTTTAGTTTGTTATAGTTACACATGAACAATGCCAAAGTCTCCAGTAAAATTCCACTACCTCATTACTTTGCAGTGTATAATGTGAACTAATATATAGATTGACAGAGTTAAAACACTTTCATACTACCCAGGCTGGCTGCTGTGTAGTTAGGGAAGGGAATTTTCATAACAATATAGTTATATTGCTCTTGCTTTCAGGGGGAGGAATGGATTGAAAATCCTTTTTCTAGACAGAAAAAAGAAATCACCTTCAGCTTTCTATCAGGTAGAACATACTTGTAAGAACAAATCAAGCAGCACATTGTGTCTGACAGCAGAAGCTTTTGTATTTTGCCTTCTGTAATAGATGGTCCTTTTTTCTGCGTGCAAACTGCAGCTTTCTAGCAGCATCTGGCACTGCCTGGTCTCTGGTGTGCCCCAGCTACAGCCCCAGCATTTCCCAGCCGTGCATCAGCTCATCCTATAGTACATGGAACAGAGAATAAGCCTTAATTTATGGGAGACTGCAACAGTAAAATGACTGGGAACAGGAAGGAAGCAGCCCATCAGACTTTAAAACTGATTAGATTTCAAGATGCAGTTATAATTTTAATCACTTTATTCTTGTCCTGGTGCAATGCTGCAGACTTTCTCCATTCATTTCAGATGTGAGCTAAATGATTGTACTGCACTGTGTGTGTTCCATCCATGCCTTCACCATTTAGTAATATGACAGATGATGATGGGTGCCTGAAGTCCTCTTGGAAGACATTAGCATCTCTGGAAATGGGAGTCTGAAATGAACTACAGCACTGCAGGCTTGAATGCATCACAGAGCACTCATGAGACTAAAGGTTACTTTGGGACTCATGCAAATGGTGCACCCTCAAGACACTGTTGGGCAAGGTAGTGAGTCAAAAGTATTGTGCATTTCAATGAAACCCGAAGGAAATTTAAGCCAATATTCTCATTACTATTCAATGATTACTTCTCCTCATGCAACCAGCAGAGCACAAGGTAGACAGTCATGTTTGATTATTTCTTGCTTCAGTCAATTTAGGTTTGCAGAGGTCTGCGAAACAAATACCAGAGTGCATCTGACCACAACCTTCATCTACTCAGCTTGTAACCTTCATGATTTTAGTCCCATGCTGCAGTATCTCCATAGCTTTGTTTGTCTTCCTCCAAATCTGCCCCAAAGTAGCCTCTGTCATAGCTGTGAGAAAGGAGAAAATGAAATGAATGTGCTTCACTCTCATCCTCAGCCACCAAATTGGTGGCTGCTCTAAATTATATCAAGCATTGAACCAGCCCTATAGAGTGAGGAACAGCGAAGTTATTATTCTTGAACAGCAGTGGCGTGCCATGAATAACTCGGCTGACTCAGAACAGTGCTGGGATCTGAATCCCAAGAGCATCCAAATCAGTGCAAGATTCCTAGCCACTTAAATAGAACCAGCACTGGATCACATGTAGACATTTTCATACGCAGGAGGGAGGGTTCAGATGCAACAGTCTGTAAGTCTGTCTATAGGCAGGGAATTTTTTCTCCTCCTTCATTTCTGAGCAGAGATTTTCCTGCAGTGTATCTGCAGTACCAAAATTCTGCTAACAACTGTCGTTACAGCACAGCTGTCCTCATCCACAGCCAAATAAACACCCGGGGCTCTGAGGTAAAACCAAGAGCAGCAGAAGCAGAAGGTGTAAGCAAAAAGACATCAGTATAGAAGGCTTACATGTGAAGGATTGGTCTCTGAGTAGAGCCTGCCCTGTGGTCTCTGCAGGAGGCAAGGATTATAGAACTTTCAGCTCTTCTGTATGGGGATGTGCATATAGAGTTGCCTGAGGGAACATTCTGTATTCAGTTCCCTCTTGCTTCATGTTTAAACCTGTACCATTGTCTTAATTGACTCTGCAGATTCAGGTTCACATTTCAGGAAACTTTCTTTTCTGAAACATTGCTCCGTTTTTCTTCATTCATTCCACTAAAGTGAAAGAAACCAAAAGCATGTTTATGCTTTCCCTTTCCTAGGCTCCAGAACAGTTTTTTTTCTAGGCCCTAAGTTGTCATACTATAATAAGAGATGCAGTATATAAACCCACAGAGATAGTAGCATCTGCAGGTCTTTATTTTATCCCAATGTATAAATTATTCTTGGAAAAATGGGAGTGGAAATGACAACTTGCTTCTTCCAGAGATCCCACAGCCAATTAGATGCTTTCCTCTCCCTCTCTTAGATGCAGAATGTCCTGTTAGTGCAATACCAACATTGTTTTATCAGGTCAGTAAGCAGTGTGCTCATTTCTGCCCAAACACATGTGGGTCTCCTACAGGTAACATTGGCATGGATGTTTAGGCCCAGACTGCAGCCTAACTTCCCTGCTATGAAGCCAACCCTAGATCCAAGCCCCTTGGAGACATGTAGAGATGCAGACACATTAACCCCTCTTCCAGCTGGAGGAACTCTGATGTTATTAAATGCATTTAATATTTAGGTAACAGCAGCATCCAGATGCCCCAGTTAGTGCAGTAGCAAGTTACTTAACATGCAATTCTCTGTTGGGACTATATTATCTTAGCAATTCCTCCTCCTTTTGACAAAATAAAGGCTCCTTGCTGGTCAGCCTCCTCATTCCTCTCATTCCAGCAAGCAGTGGGAGGAAATTGCTTGCTCTTCTTATCTGTTTTTTCCCATGCATCTGCTTCTTTTCACAATTTCCTGCATCCTGAAATAGCAGAGACATCCCACCTTAGTTTGATGAGTGAGAAGGACTTCAGACAGGATAAAGCAAAATCCCTACCAACCAGGTATATCAGCCCTGCCTTCCCACCAGTACCACAAGGCTTCCAAGCTCTCCATGCCCCAGTTCAAGTCGAAGGACAATTTTGACAGTTACCTGACAGCTCTCTACTGTCACCACCATGCAGAAGCAGAAAGCAGGATGAGGGATTGAAGGAGGAATTGATGGCAGAGACAGATCACAAGAACAAATTTCTGCACATGCTGCTTGCTGCTACTGCAGCTTCCATTTACCAGTTCCTTCTTCTTGTTCTAATTCCTTTGTAAATGCCCCCCTAACATCCCTAAAAAAAAAAAGGGATTAGTGGTTACCAGAGCAACAAATATGAAGAAGCAGATGCTGGGAAGAATAGTCACAGAATCATAGAATGTTTTGGGTTGGAAAGGATCTGAAGATCATCGAGTTCCAACCCCTCTGCCATAGGCAAGGATGCCTCACACTTAGACCATGTGGCCCAAGGCTCTGTCCGACCCGTCCTTGAACACTGGCAGGGATGGAGCTTTTACCACTTCTTTGGGCAACCTGTGCCAGCGCCTCAGCACCCTCACAGTAAAGAACTTCTTCATATATCTAACCTGAACTTCCCCTGTTTCAGTTTAAACCCATCACCCCTTGTCCTGTCACTACAGTCCCTAATGAAGAATCCCTGATGAAGAGTCTTTGCTGATTAGATGGGCATTAGTATATAAATGATGTGTATTGGCAAAAAAAGCATGCTCAAAGGTCCAGAGCTAAAGATGAGGTTTTAGTCGTGCCACTAATTCAAACCAGAGCAAACCATTTATGTAATTACAAAACAAACAAAAAAACAAACCCACACAATAGTGGCAAGTTACCCAGCACTCACTGCAGAGAGCAAGAGACACACTTGCACAGCTGCAGTTCACCTTGAAGATATTTTGCATTACCCTGTAGCTTGCAGGACACAGCTAAACCACACAAGTCCCTGCCACCTCCACTTCCCACTGAGGATGGCCTAAACCTGGGAGTCCCTGGGGTTCAAGCTACATTTCGTGACACTCACCCCAAAGACTGGGAATGACCCAGGCACCAGTACTGGGAGCTGACCAGCTGGAAAGCTGCTTTGCAGGAGAGTATCCAGGTGGACACCAAATTGAACCTGAGCCAGCGATGTGCCCTTGCTGCAGGGCAGGCACACGGTATCCTGGGCTGCATGAGGCAAAGTATTGCCAGTGGGTCAGGGAAAGTGATCCTTCTCCTGACCTCAGCACTTTGGGATAGTCAAAAGCCACCTGGACATGGTCCTGGATAATTGGCTTTAGATGCCCTGCCTGAGCACAGGGGATTGGAGGAGATACCTCCAGAGGTCCCTTCCAGCCTCAGCATTTTGTGATTTCCCACCAGTCCTTCAGTTCCTTGTAATTAGTTGTCACAATCAGAAAAGAGAAAAATTTTAGTCTACCCAAAAACAGAGGCATAATTAGGTATGAGGCGAGACATTATCATCCACATTAACACTACTGTTATATAGAGTGAAATATCACTGATGTGAAAACAGGGAGAGATGTAAAAGTGAACAGTCACAACCCTGGACCAGGTCTATACACACAAATGACCACTTACTGCTACAGAAAATTTTCTAACAACCTTATGAGAGTTATTTATAGCTCAGAGCAAAGCTGGAGCTGTCTTTAAAGCATTTGCAAACCTAAAGCAAAGCCACTATTTGCACTGATGTGATACCTGTATGTAGAATTGATCACTGGCATCCTGTACTATAGTGTCTTACCGTCACTAAATGGAATTGTCTTTGATCTAAGGTCTTGATGGCTCTGGTTCCCCATCTCTGAGGTCTGGCCACCAAAGCAGGATGTAACACAGCAGCACTGGGAGAAGTGCCAATGTTCAAGCAGCAGTCACTGTTCAACAGCTCTTTCTGCAGGACAGAACTCACCAGGCAGCCATGCAGGCTCGGAAGACACATGTATATATCAAACCAAGAAACCCTACATCACCATTCAGCTTGTAAGTGGCATGAGATGTGTTTCAGCCTACATAACTTATCTGCCTTTCTCAGGAGAGGGACACAAGGAATGTTTGAAATCTAATCATTTTTCTTTAGAAATCGTTTGCTACCATAAAAAATTCTTTTCCTGTGCCACAAGCATTCTCCCCAGGTCTGCTGATCTTTGCAAAAGAAGTGGCCTTCTAGAGCAAACCACAAGGACTCATTGCTCAAGCTGCTTCTAGAAGAGAAAGGAAGGAGAAATATGATAGATTAGACAAGTATTCAAGGCTATCAAAAAAACAAATACCAAAAATGATTGTTGAAGCTATTATCAGAGGCAAAATAGAGCTTCTTTTTGCCCTTCTTAAAAAGAAGAATGTTTTACATAGGTAATAAAACAGATTTCAAAGTGCCAACCATGAGAAGAGAGACATTGACAACATAATAGAGCAAAAATGCTGCAACTAAGATGCTTTAAGCATAAGGCATCTATTAGCTCGTCTAACACAAGACACCTTCTCTGCTATAAACCTCCCCCTAACTGTATATTCAGTCAGTACTTTAATACCACTTTTTCATCTACAGTGAGCAAGAGGTGGTGCCAAATGGTGGTGCCTTAGCGGGCAAAATCACTGTGCAGAACTTACTATCTTCTAAGTGTCTCCTTTTGTTAATCAGATGGAAATAAAGAGATGGAAGGACGAAAGAGTGGGAACTCAGGGACTGATTTCTTCTTCTTTCTTCCTTATATTTAGCCTGCACCTCTCCTCTTTTAGTTTAAAACTATTACCCCTTGTCCTATCAAACAGCTCCCTAAAGCAAATAACCACTACCAAAACTGAGCACAGCTGTAAATAGCTGTAAATGTTGACAAATAACCACGCTCTCCACATTTTCCTTTTTCACATTTTTATTAATCAAAGACAGGATGACTTCGGTATTTTGAGTGATCAGAGATAGCCCAGAATACTTTCATAGCTAACAGAAGCTTAACCAAAAGATACATTGCAGAATACATTGTGGATTTGGAGTAACACCCTTGTTATGACTGGATGAACTGGTGTTGCTGGCACCCTGGCACAGCACAAGCGAGGGTCCTCAGGAAGATAATATCCCACTGGGAATGGACCACAACTCCTGCAGGGACATGCCAGGAGCTCCAGAAGAGAAATAGGAGAATCTGGCATTGTACCTGACTGAGAGGGTCCCTAAATACCAGAGGAGTATCAAAGCTCTGTCTCCCCCTCTGAGGCAGAGCAACGTAGAGATTATTTGAGCTCCAGATCCCTTGCACATACAAACTGAGCAGGTTTTATTCATGCTATATAAATACATGTTGAGTTTGCACTGGCATTTATAGTGTTGCATAAAAGTCAAAATAGAAAGGTCTGCAAGGTTTTGTTTAATACTCTTAGGTGGGAGCTTGAAGGGTTATGTGTGGGAAAACCAACTAGATCTGCCACTTCAATTCCTTAGCAATCTATAAATCATTTTCAGTGTAACAATAAGCACGCAAAGCACACGCTTAGTTAGAATCTTAGACATGGATAAAGTATAAGAGGGGGGAAAAACCCAGCAAAAAGAAGCTGGCACATGTTGTCTGCATGCTTACCAAAATAGAAAAAGAGTGTTTCTCACTTATAGCATTATTTTGGTTTTGGTTTAAGAAATGTAGATGCTTTCTCCCAAAATAACAGTACTCACAAGGTCATATCATTGGCTTGTAAAAATGTTACAGTGACAGGAACAAAGAGCCTACATCACTTGAAACTACATATTCCCATCCTCATCATGAAGACTGCAGCAAGTTTATACTTAATGATCTAACACTTCTTGTGCTGAGGGCAAATCCACTACAATAATTACAATTTATGGGACAGTGAGAAATGACAGTTTCCCAGCATAAAACTTAAAGAGTATTCCTTCCCTCTCCATCACCCCCTGAAGTTTACCCAGGTTCTCCACAAGGTAACACTACTTCCTAACAAGTTATTTCCCCAAAATACTCAGATTCCCTGTAACTTAACAATCTAAGTCTCCTTCCCATGAATAAAGACAGTGATTTAACAAATGGAACCTTAGGAAAGAGCATTTAAAATGAAAAGGGAACGTTTCTGCCCACTGTTAGGAACTGCAAATGTGAAAAGTACAATTCAGAAAAGAGTTAATGATTTAGTGTAATTTCAGCTTGAAAGTACAGCATAGAAATGAGAATTGTTACAGGAGCACCCAGAACATGGTCAGTACAGAGGCAATACTGAAGGCTGCTTTGTTAAGCCCAGGAATTGCACTCTCATTGCACAAGTCGTGTTGGCAGCAAAAGAAATCAAAATTATCCAACTGGAAGAATTCAGCAATATCATTCATACTGCACTGGGATGCCTTCCAGCAGGAGGAGGTTCTCAATTTACCTACAAAAGAAATGAAACAGGTTAAAAGAATATTGAAAGCAATACTGGGTTTGGGACAGAGAATCACTGCCTACAACCCCATGGTCCTGCCTCTCATGTAGCTCTTAGCCATGGGTTAAGAAAGATTTCTAGCTCAAGGTAACCAGTGCTTCCAATTCAGCCTAAATGACCAACTGGGAGATACAGAGTGATATCTACTCTGGGGCTCCTGACAGAGATGGACAGTGCATCACCATCTAGTTCAACTTGCACTGCTCTTGCGTTGTCCTACACCATGGCCATTCTACCTCCACAAAGCTCAGAGCAATCTCAGTAACTCAAGCTAGTTTTTGTGCTGAAGAAAAGTCCCACTGGATCTGAGCAGTTGCCATTTCCAGAAGCAATATGTGAAGAGAGAGCTTGAAGAGCAGAAGAGTCCTCCCCTTTTCTCACTCATTCCCCTGGATACCAGACATCAAGCAGCTCATCCTCCATTTCCCCTAGC
Source organism: Nestor notabilis (assembly GCF_000696875.1). Taxonomy (NCBI): domain Eukaryota; kingdom Metazoa; phylum Chordata; class Aves; order Psittaciformes; family Psittacidae; genus Nestor; species Nestor notabilis. The sequence continues at coordinate 3,307 of NW_009932238.1, read as the reverse complement.
TTGACACCTCAAGTACCTGAAGTTTTAGGCTCAAGGGAAATAGCAGAAAGAGAAAATCCCTTAGGATGCAAACAGAAAAGAGCAGCATCCTGGTCCAGCCCTGTTAGAAGCTTCCTTCCTGAATGCCAAGTCATAAGCTTTAGCGGGGACCACCCTGTGAAAGGGAGCAGAGTCCCATCTGGCTCCCACTGTCCAGAGCCAGCCCAGCATCTTTTTAGAGCAGAAGGAACCAGTGGGGGAAGCAGGAGATTATTGCACTTGACTTGGTACTTCTGGTTTTCCAATGAAACTCCTGTCACTGGTAGTAAAAGAGCTACTGAAATGTTATTTAACAACTAGAACAGTAACTCTATGCCCTGAATATCCTTGACCATCTTCCTGATGGTTTGTTCTGTGGTTTTGTTTTAATTCTGGCAATAAAGCTATCCTTGTATATGCCTGTGCAAGTATAAATCAACTAAATCATCATCATCTTTATCAGTTGCTTGGATATAAGCACGACCTTCAAAAGCAATCACAACCTTCTTTTGAGCAGGGCTAAGAAATGCATGCTAAGGCCAGATTAGAAGTGTACAGGCAATGAAAACTGATATAACCATGTTTATTTTAGGGCTGCAGGATAGGATACATACCAAATTTCATCTGCAAGCAAGTATCTTCAGTTGCTAAGCAAGTACTATTGGTCTTGCACAAGGAAGGGCTGTTCTCGCAGTGGTAACACCTTAAGGCATAACCTACGGAGACAAGGGTTTATCTTTACTGAATAATGAAGTACTGAGACTGTAGCAGCATTAAAAAGGGAAAAAAGGATCACTCTCTACATCTGTCACAAAACATATGCTTGGTTGTTAAACCCAAGACTTAAGTTAAAATCCACCAGCTTTTGACAGTGTACAAATGAGACTGCCAATTCTGACAGGAAGATTTTGAAGCCTGTACTTACATCACTTTTAAAGCCACTTACCTTCATGTGCCTGCAGAACAATGTATTTGCTTCTTTTATCTACTCTTAAAGCCTTCCTTTTCCAAAAGGACAGGCAAGATATACTTCCAGCAGCTTTATTCTATCCCTTTTTTATTTCACCTCATTTCTCTCCGGTGCCATACACCGAGTTTCCAACTTACACAACAGGAATTGAACCTTCCAGCTGCAAAACACAACAGTCTGCTGCCATATTAAGCAGCATCATCACCTGCACCTGATTCTCTTTTCTGACCAAAGACACCCAGCAACAGAAACTAAGTCCTGCTTCAATGGTTACTGTCATTCATCAAAGTGGTATTAAATAACCCAGGCTGTTCTGGTTATTTTTAACATGATTTCCTCAGCCCCTGTCACAACATCACATCAGGAAAGTAGCTCCCTTATACTCACCAGAACTACAAAAAGCAACCAGGACAATGCAGGCGGTCACCAGGATGCAGTTCATCTTGGTCATGATTCTTCCCTAATGTGAAGGCATAAATAACAGGCATAAAGGCATGGAATAAACATGTAACACTGGAATACGTTACACATTCCATTCAAAAGCCACATGAAACCATCAAAATACATGGTGAGGAACTGAGGGTTCAAGACTTGATTCAGTGGGGAACTGGCCAGGGAAACCAGTGAAAGGGAAGAGAGAAAAGTAACTGCACTTCCCAAGAGGGGATTTTTATTCTAGAACAGTATTTTTATCTCAAGAGCTGAGATTTGAGCCCTGACAGGCTGCAGATGGGTCTCCTTCTCCCTCTGATTACACCATTCAACAGGTCTTCTTATTTCTAACAGCTACAAATACACTTAACAACAAGAAAGGCCATTTAGGTCTCAAATGCCTTTTCTTTTACAGCAATTACCCATAACCCTGGAGCCAGGCTGGCTCTTTTCTTCTCTCTCATGACACTGCAAGAGATTTGTCTGCTCTAAGTGGGCTTCTGCCTCTCCTCTTCCCAGATTTCTCCCTCTCACTGGCAACCAACACATGCAATAACCCACCAAGTGACTGCAGCCATGGCTTGAGTCAACAATTGCTGTCATCCATGGGTAGCAGTGAGATAGGAAGGTCAGGATTTGTTTTAATACAGGCAACTCTAAAGCAGGAGTTATTAAATCAGCTTCTGCACACAGGCTCTGAACTACAAACAGTAACATCTACTACTAAAACATCTCTGCTGTTGCAAAGAACAGGCTATTCAGACTATCTATGGAGCAGATACAGGGGGCAGAGAGGGCAAGAAGGACCATACTTGTGCTAAAAGGACATGATGTGATGTTCATCTTCAAAGCCCAATTGGGTCTGGAAGTCCCAAAGGGTTAAAGGCATTCAGGTAACAAGTTTCCCTTGTGGTAAGACTGTAGTGAAACAGTCACATCACTGCTTTTAACCCTGTTAGTACCACTAAGCTATTTCTACATGTAGTTAGAGTCTGGCGTTGCAGACCATAGCCACGCTGGGATAGAGATTTTTCCTCCCAGAAGACGGACTGTGGACTTAAAAAGATGGTTTCATAGTAAAATAATACTGAAATCCTCAACCTTAAGTAGTGAATTTTGTTACTGGCCAAAAAAACAACCCAAAACAACCACCCACCCAACAAACAAAACCACTGACATTTTCCTGTCTGTATGACCTACTGTTGAGCAGGAAAACCAAGAAAAGCAAAACCATAATGTGTAGGATGAGATGATTTTTCTGGGGTAAACAACTTTGTGAGAAGCCTTTTCCAGACCAGAGACTCATCCCACAGTGACGTGAATCTGCAGGAGGGCCGTTAGTCTGGTGGTTAAAGCAAGAGCCATCCTGGACTGCAACCAGCATCATGCTGGGAACATCTCCATCTTTCAGGAGCCCTCAGGCACCCACTGGTGTCAGCAGATTAAACTGGGTTTGTCTTTTAGCCAAACCAAATCATGACCAGAAAAAACAGAAGGCAGATTAATAAAAACCATCTGAGCCAACACAACAGCTTTGACAGGAGTAATTCAACCTAACCATTTTCTATGGAAATGAGTAATTTTTTCTGCACTCCTGAACAACAGAGATGAGACAACGAAATCTGGGCTTTAAAATACACATATATAGGGAGTGAGACAGTAATTCCCAACATGGCTTAAAAGAAATAAAGTAGAAAACGTTTCCTAAACTGAACGTTCTAAGTTGCTGGTTTGACTCAAGCATCCGACCAATCTCAATAACAAGAAATAACAACTGCAACACCAAGGAGGGCTTATTGCCTTGCCTGTGAAGCAGAATTTCTCTGCAGTCCCATCTGGGAGGCAACAGCTGTTCCAGACCAGGCTGCTGCTTTCATCAGCACCTCC
>NW_009932237.1:9082-15661 GCF_000696875.1 Nestor notabilis | reverse complement strand
CGCAGCGGGGTCACCAACGGGGCGTCCTTGCCATCCGAGCCTCGCGCTAAATGTGCCCCAGAATTTATCACTGAGCCAAAACGTACCTGCCCCGATTGGTGGCAGGACCCCTGGCTAGGCATAATGTGTGCTTGAGGACATGAGGATGACCAGTATCCGAGGATGCAGGATGAACCCAAAGATGCGGGGATGAGTGGTACCCAAGGATGCGAACATAAACCTGAGGATGTGAGGATGAGCAGTACCCAAGTATGTGGGATGAATCCAACGATGCAGGGTTGAGCAGTCCCTGAGGATGTGGGATGAACCCAAGGATGCAGAGGTGAGCAGTACTTGAGGACACAGGGATGAGAGGTATCAAAGGACATGGGGGTGAATTACACCTGAGGATGCAGAGATGAGCAGTACTTGAGGACACAGGGATGAGAGGTATCAAAGGACATGGGGGTGAATTACACCTGAGGATGCAGAGATGAGCAGTACTTGAGGACACAGGGATGAGAGGTATCAAAGGACATGGGGGTGAATTACACCTGAGGATGCAGAGATGAGCAGTACTTGAGGACACAGGGATGAGAGGTACCAAAGGACATGGGGGTGAATTACACCCGAGGATGCAGAGGTGAGCAGCACCCAGGGACATGAGGATAAGTGATACCTGAGCCCTTAGTGACCCGTGGGAGGAGACCTGCAAAGTGCATGCCACTTAAAAAGGACAACTGCAGTGTCAGAGCAGGCAGTGACAGGCTCACTCTCTGGTGCCTCTGCAAAGAAGGCACAGATGAAAGCAAGCTCCTCACTCTTCCTTTCTGTTATTTTTTATTCCTAACATTAAAGTTTCACAGCTGTTCACCTGTTGGCAAGACAAAGGGCTCTCCATGTCACCCAGTGGTGACCATTGCCCATGCTTCTGGGGACCCAATCCATCACTTTGTTCAGGTCCCATAACTGCAGACCCCTGGCTGAGTTGTTTGCTGATTACCCTCAGCTGAATTGCAAAACTCCTCAGGCAACCAGGAGAGAAGAGGGAGGTCTACTCTAGTAATGGAAAAACTTACTAATATGAAACATGGCAAAAAATGACCATTACTTTTCTGCTTGGTTTCCTCTTAGGTGATCATGCCAGATCTGATACACAGCAGCTAACCCACTCACATGACTGTCATGTGTAATGTATTTGTTTCCTTTGTCCTGTTTACGTGACCTGCAATGATTTTGTTGCTGACGTGTAAACAATACTCCTGCTGTTATCCCTACATTTGGTAATTCATGCCTATTGCGTCTACTATGGATTTTGTGATGCTCAGGACCAAAGATGGGAAGAAAACATTCTCGGAAGTGATACAGCATTGAGCAGAGTTTGCATAAAAATAATCTGAAAGGAAGGAGAGGGTAATGGTGCTGGCCTTCTGGCAAACAATGAGAAACCACAGTTTCTTTCTGTGTCTTCAGGGGTTTATTCTGCATATGCTTCCTCACTTTATGGGCATTTGACCCTGAGCCTGGGAGCTGGGAACCATGGGAAAGGTGAGTTTTAGGCATGGTGCTGAGGTACGAGGATGGTGTCAGAGGAGCACAGCTCCAGCCCCAGCAGCTTTAGGACCAACATGCTTGGGCAGTGCCAGCTCTGCTGCCCCACATAAGGGGCTGGCTGTAGGGACCCTGGTCCTTTGCCTCTGGGATGCGTCCTGGCCTGCAGCCAGCAGGAAGTGGGATGCTGAGCACCAGCTCCAGCAGCAGCTCCCTGCTGTGCCTGGGCCCACATTCACTCCAGGCTCTTGATAATAACTGATGAGATTTTTTTAAAGGCAAATAAGATAGTGAATAAACAGCAGAGTGCCTGGCAAAGCCTACCGATCCGTCAGTAAAGCACAGCATTTTAACATTTCTGATAAGCTGTAACTCTGCAGTTGGAGCACTATGAAATATTAAAGCCTGTTGATAGCTCATTAAAGTGAATGTTTTGGCTGGCACTCCAGCATGTGCTGGGCTTTGGTGCTCAGCCTGCGGAGGTGGCTTGGGATCAGTTCTGTGCCCCATCAGATGAGGAAAACTGGGGCTGGAGGGAAAGGGGTGCTGTGATAGGAAGAAGAAAGAATTGGGTTTGGGGGAATGGGGGTGGTGCCTCAGTGGAGCTGCGTCAGCTGCTGGTTTCTCTTTTGGAAGTGTATGGAGAGCTTCCTCTGCCCGGCTGTGTGGGTATAGTGGGCAGGCAGGGGTAATTGGTTCTATCAAGAGTAATTGGTGTCACTGATGTGAGTAATGAAGCTGTAGGCAGCTGCAGCTGCTAATTGGGGATGAAGGATAGGGGATTTTTGGAAGCATGGCTGCTCTGTTGTGGGTTAGTATGGTGTAGGGGACTCTTTGTCAGTTCCTTGGGATGGTAAGTGGTGAGAGAGGGTGAAGGAGGGCTGCAGCCACTCTGGGATTCCTGGTGGCCCTGGCACCACTTCCTGGCAGGGAGCTGGACCACTGAGATGGCCTTGCTGGGGAAGCAGCAGCAGTAGCAGCACCGGGGCAGTGAAAACTGGGATGTGTTAGCCCCTCTGCTCAGCACCTGTGGGGTGCCCTTGCCTCTTCTCCTCTGCATGCAGGACTTTGACACAGGATAGTAAGCATCCACCTGCAGGTGATGGTCCAGCTAGGGAGCTTGAGGTGTTTACTGGCTTACTTGAGGTAAGGATGGAGGCAGCAGAGGCTCCTGTGAGATGTGCTGAATGTGGGGCCAGATGTGATGATTTGCCACATCTTGGGGAAAAGGCTGTGGGCTGGGCAGTGCTGCTTGTGTGGTGATGTGCGAGGGTCCCCCAGGCACAGTCTGTGGCAGAGGCATGTCTCTGCCTGCTATCAGGAACCTATGTCTAAGAGCTGATGCTCAGGCTTGACACATCAAAGCAGCTGGGAGACTCTGGGGTTTAAACCTCATCATTCACCTTGTAATTGCCATAAACAAGCCTGCAAACAGTTAATTACATTTATATTTATAAATTATATTTATATTAAAGCTTCAATTCAACAGTTTGAACCTTCATACTGATGCATACCTCTGAAAGCTTCTGGCAAATAATGCCATCAGCTACTGAAGTGTGGCAAGTGGCCCTGTGTGCCAAGGGAGTCCCCATGTGCTCTGAGAGGTTTCTTCTGTTTAGATCCAGATGGAGTTGCCTTTTTTTCCAGGTGACTCTGAATGCCAGGCTGGTTGTCATCCTGAAAGTGTTTTTGACAGGGATGGAAGTGCAATAGTAAAGCAAAGCGCTGTTTCTATTAGCAGCAGCATCACTTGTAGGCAGTTCAAGATGCTTTCCATATTGCCATGACCTTTCTCACTAGCAAAAAAGATGGATGGGACAGCCCAGATGTTTGTCAGAAGTCTCAAAAATGGTAATGTTGCTATAACATACTTTTTTTCTTTAATAATTGCACATCCACAATGAGCTATTATCACTTACCTGTTTGCACCTGTGGCCTATTTAGATGTCAAAACCCCTAAGTAAGACACTGATTACTGTGCTTGGGAGCAAGACCTACAAAGCAGACACAGGCACTGTGGCACAGCACCTCCATACCCTGCACCACCCCTCCCTGCACCATGGTCCTTCCATCCCCTCGTCTGCAGCTTAAAGGGTCATGGTGAGGGGAAAAAAACCATGGGCAATGGGAGAAAAAGAGAAACAGTTTTCTGGTGAAGAGCTGAAAAGCCAGGACATATCACAGCTGTCAATTTTCCAGAAAGAAAGGATGGCATAAGTGTGGTTGTGAGAACTGCATGAATTTTATTTTACATATATATGTGTTATATAGAAGCATATATACAAGTATTTCATTTATTTATTTTTAAATGCTAAAGCAGAATATGAGTAAAGGAGAAGCATTTCTCCCCATGCAGCCAGCCCAAACACAGGTGAAGATGGGACGATCTTGCCCATCCAAAATGCTTTCCTATTTTGTGCTGCTTCCTCCTCCTCCAGATGCTGGTGTAGACCTTTGTAGCAGCCTGGGCTGTTCTGGGCCATTCCCAGGCCTGTGAGGAGATATCTTCTGTCTCCCAAGCACAACAGAGCACCAAGGCAGCACTGAGAGTCACTGACCATGAATAAATCATCATTACTGACCGCATCCATTGTGCCTCCCCCATCCTCAAAATCTGCTCTTTTTACTTTTCAGCTTTTTACTTTTAAGCTTGGTGGCTGCCTGCAATCTTGGGTAAACTGTGGGGCCACCAAGTGGTTTCTGGTAAGGGGCTTCTGTAGGAGTTGATTTTCTCCAGTTTTGCAGGGGATGCACGATCATCGATCCTGCAGAAATACATTGATCCTTTTGGGGTAGAAGATCATTAAATACTTGACTTCCAGATCTTTCAAGTAGTACCAAAGAGCTAACCTGGCAAAACAATTATTTCATAGTGCATACAGTTGTCCCTGTGACCATTAGTATTTCTGTAACTCTGAACTTGCCTTCACAGGAGCCTGCTACTTGAAATGCTCTTGGTACAGTGATGCTTCCCATCTGCATTTCCTTTTCTTTTACATATTTTCTCCCAAATATGGGAAAACTAATTGGAAAAAACCATAACAAAACGAGGTTTGTCTTTCTGGGCAAGACTCTGAAAGCCTTACATGTGGTGAGCAGCATTTGGTAGCAGGAATAATCCCATGGATTGATGGAGGGAAGCATGGTTTTGGATGGCAATCCAGATTGTAGATAGAAACAAGCTCAGCCCTTGCAGCTTCAATTATAATATCTAGTAGACTTGAACCTTGTAAAAGTTGAGGCTTTTATAGGAATTATGGAGCAAATTGCTGCTGTGTTATAGGATGTGCAAGGGTTTCATGTTGCATTTTGGCCTCTGTTACAGCCCTTCTGCAAGTATTCCTCTCCCTGGTCCCTAAATCGTGAGGGTGGTGTTTCAGAGTGCTGGGTGGTGATGCTATAGGTGGGGCACTGGCAGCGGTCACACCATCCCTGTGGCCATCTTCACAACAGTCTGTTGAAGTCAAGAACATATACTTACCGTTTCTGTAACAACTGCTAAAGAAGCTCTTGCAAAGGCCCATTGGCAGCGAGCTCAGAGCACTGCTCAGGGCAAGCTCTATGTTTCTTGAATTAAACACATATATCTGAGATCTGTGGCTTCACGTTTTTCAAGTGCATTTGTAACTGCAATAAGGCTTTAAAAACAAGATGACTCTGCATGTGTGTATATATATATATAAAAGAAAAAAGGCATTACCTCACAGCTCAAAAATCTCTACTGCCAGCAAATACTTGCTGTTAGACTATTGAGAAACAGAGAAAGTGAGCAAAAGAGGCTGAAACACTCCTGCATGGCTCTGATTCCTTCCCAGGCTAGGTCAGTTCTTATGTTAACAAGTTTGGTTGTCCTCCCGAAGTGAAATGTATTTTTCCAATTAAACAAAAGGTGGAAATATTGCAGGGCAATGATATTGGTATCCAGTGTGTTGACAGGTTTCCCAGACTGTCACAGTTAACATCTCCTATTTTATTCCTTCTACTAAAAATAAGTATTAGAAAGACTCGATTGTACCAATTCTCCCCTTGCAATAATTCCTTTCAATTAGGACTAGAAACTTTTGACTCTGTGGAAAGGCTCCCGTTCATGCAGTGAGTTTTGGCTGAGGCTTTTAGTGTTACAAATAATGAGCATCTCTTCATATAATGCTCACATATTAAGGATGATTTGATCCAGTTTTCCTTCTGAATAGAATTACATTACTTTCTAAAAATGAAGCCAGAATTTTAACCTTGATCCAGCATCATCCTTAAGCACACATTTAATTTCAAGCCCCCTGATGGCAGTAAGGCTCCTGGGAGACCGGGCAGTGGCTGCCAGAGTGTGGTGGCTGGATGTATGAGCAGCTGAACACATAAATCCTGAAATGTATTAAAATGCAGTAACAACCAAAAGGCAATAAAGGACAATTTGTCACAGTTGGAAGGATCACTGCAGTGGTCTGGAATAACCAGAAAACTATTTCTTAAATCTTTTTTTTTACAGGGGGCAACATTTTTCCAAGCCGCGGTCCACGTTAGTCATGCTGGTTCTCAGGAGGCTGCCATGATCCAGTCATGAATTTCTGAGATGATTTCATCTCACTGATATTTACAACTTAGCCCAAAAGCTCAGCCTCTTCCTATTATTTGTGGTTAAATATAGCAATGGATTCTTTCCCATTCCTTTTTCTCTCGGAGCGGTTTTTCTGCCACCCACACGAATCGCATGAGTCAGAAGAAGCACGAAGGAGCGGTTCCCAGCTGGCAGGGCCCTTGCAGGCTGCCTTTGCGCATCCCAAGCTCACCCCGAGCACCAGGAGGTGAAATAATGTCTGTCTGCTTGCACCTGGGGTGCAGCCAGGGGCACTCACCCCATGCCCCAGGGATGTGCAGGGATCTTTCTCCCTTCCATCAGCTCCTGCATCCTAAGTGGGGTCACCCTGGATGCATCCTGGCTGCTTTTCTTCCTTCCCACACTGGAATTTTAGGCAGCCCCAGTTTTCATACAACCCACTGCCATAGAGGACATGGGGGTCACTAACAGTGAGGCAAAGCCCCAGGGGGTAG
>NW_009932237.1:6963-9051 GCF_000696875.1 Nestor notabilis | reverse complement strand
GCTGAAAACCCTCTACCCTTCCCTTCTGTCTTCCCCTCTGAAGATGCTGTGTTTTTACTAAACTAAACATTTACCTCTCCAGTTTTGTCAGCATTTGCCCAAATTTCTCAGAGCGCCTGTGCACACGCAACATGCTGCAGTCAGAGAGTTTTTGCTGGGGTAAATCCAACAGCCACTCCAAACAAGGCTGGTCAGGGCATTGCCTGATCAGCACATCAGTAGCTTGTTAAAAAATGAATAAAGAAAACAGAAGCTGCCAGCTGTTTTGCTAGGGGTGGGTGTGCGATAGCAGTGGGGCAGACAAGGGGCTGTGTGCTCATCAGGGTAGCATCCTGCCAGTGCTGCCTGCATGAAGCAATGCAGCCCTGTGACCATTTCGTGGAAAAAGTATAAGAGGGAGGTATGAGGATGCTGACGATGAGGGGGACAATGTGGGGGTAGCAGCCAAGGGGAAAGGATAAAGGGACGGGGGAGGTTTGACCCTGCTATTTTTAACTGCAGCATTTATGTGCTGTAAATAACTGTGCTGGCCTTGGAGGTGGCACAACAAACAGGAAAGGGTCTGGTAATCCCCCCTCCTCGTCCACTCCTCAGGTCTGCGGGGTCCTGCTGATCACCACACAGCTGGGCTTCAGTGGGTCCCTTTTCGGCAGCCCACATACTGGTGGGTCTGGATGCAAAAGGGCAAATATCCTGAGTTGGGAAATGTGGTGCGTGGGTCCTGTCAAGTCAAAATAGCAGATTTGCTGCATCCTCCCCTCTGTGGAGCCAGCCCTGGCTTTCTGTGCAGGCTGGGTTTATCAGCTAGGTCATATTTGGGGGAGCTGACATTTAAATTCTGAAAGTCAGGATGAAAATATGGAAAATGTATCGTGGTTTTGCTGTTGATAGAAGAAAATACCTCCAACACCGTGTACTGAGGTGGCTGCTGTGAAGCTCAGCCCCACCAAGTTTGGGGGGCACAGGAACGGGACAGCTTGTGAGATGCTGAGCCCAGGCATGGATGGAGCAGGGTCTGCAGAGCAGGGCGGGGGGTGGGTGATGGCCTTGGGCCCCCTTGTTCCACAGAAATCAACGAAAACAAACAAACAAAAGAAATAAAACAAATAAAGTGACTCCTGGTAGAGCCCAGGGCTGTGGATACTGGTGTCTCTGGGAAGAGACACCAGAGCTATCTGATACCAAAGAGATTACATTGTTCATTAATCCTCCGAGGACCGAGTTAGTTAAATTTCTTTTTCTTCTTTCATTGCTTCCAGAAGAAAAAATCAGCACAAGTATATTAGACTCAGAAGCAGTTGGGTTGCTATGGATAAAAGTCTGGGGTGGTTTTTACCATCTCTAGTGCCAACCTACCCTCTACCTTCCCAGACCTGTGGGTCTGGATGCACCTTGTCAGCACCTATGTGATGGGATTTACTGGTCATACCCTCTGAGGTCAGTGGGGTCCTCCCATTTACCAGGCAGGTCAGAGGGATGTCCCTGTGCATGCAGAACCACCTGGGAGAGGGGATGTACCATCCCTGCCATCATCAGCCTGGCACCACTGCTCTGGCTCTTACTGCAACTTGTCCTCCACTGGAAGGCTGTATTACTGCGTTTTCTGATCCCCACATAGTGCCATGCAGAACAGCTCTGTGAATTTACAATATCCCCATCTGCTGGTAGTTACCCCCTCGTCCTGCTGAGCCCAGTGACTAAATGGGCTGGCATTGAAAAAGGATTGCCATTGCATAGGTGCCGCAATGCTTTTTGCAAAGCCTGGCACTTACCACTAAAGCCAGCATTTTAAATGGAAACACATATTTCAGTGTACTACAGGCATTGTCCATTCCCCCCATTTGCTGTATAATTAACTCATTGCCTTTTTAGAGCCATTATTTAATGTCTCTCCTATTGATTTGCTATCTAACTGGTAATACTGCTAAATTCCTAACACTTTTCAGTGCTATCTTGCTTGGTGGTGCTAATGGGTGCCTCACCAGTTTGGACATGCTGAATGGCGTTGGTGATCCCAGTTCCCATCTATTGAAACATCCCCATCCCTGGCCGTGTTCAAGGCCAGATTGGACGGGGCTTTGCACAACC
>NW_009932237.1:0-6930 GCF_000696875.1 Nestor notabilis | reverse complement strand
CCTGTGGCGGGGGGGGTGGAACTATATGAACTTCAAGGTCTGTTACAACCCAAACCATTGTTACTATATGATTCTATGATTTCCAAGGCATATCAAACTGTTGCTGTGCCCAGCAGCTGGCCAGCTGAGGCCCTGTTAGTGCGGGACTGGCTCAGGGCATTCCCAAGTGCTTCTTGAGCTGTGGTTTAAGAAAATACATGATGGTAAATTATTTGTATCCCAGGTTTTCTTGCCAAAGGTTTGGGGTGGAAAACTGGCCCTGGGAATAGTCAGCGAGCATGCTCCCACATCACCTCACCTTCAGACAGCACAACAGATTTATTTTATCATAAATGGACACAAACTGATGTAAGAAACAAGATTTTCAGTGAGAAATGGAGTTTAGCATAAAATGTGTTTGATGGCCTCAGTGCAGGCTGGAATCACTCTAATGGTTTTGGTATGGAGGAAGGGGTTTTTCTAGCCCTGCTTTGTAGGTCTGGTCCTCGCTTGGCAAAGCCACTAATTTTGGATTCCTCCTGTGACAACAGTTTTGCGGCACTGAGACCTGAATTGTCACCTGCTCAGGTGATGGCACATGGAAAGCTCTTAATTCTGACCACACTGGGCAACATTCTGAAATACCAGCAATTTAAAGTGTTTCTGACAATTAAATGGAAATTATATCATTTTAACAAAATAAGCTGCATGATGAGTTAATGGTAGAGGAGAAGATAGTACTCAGGAGCACCGGAGTATCATTTGGGATATGGAGATTATCAGGCACCACCCCCGGATATGTTTTTTTCTAAGGAGATGGAAAGCTCAAAACACATGGTTCATGTGCAGCGCCTGTCTATCAGTGTGGATAGTGTGCAACTTACATGATAAAAAAAGAGATTCAAAACGTGTGAGTCTGAGCCCAGAGCATCCTTCTCCCTTCTCATGCCATGTACTGCATCTCAGCAAGTGCTTCAGTGCAAATGTTATGAGGCATCCTGCAATTTTCATTGTCTCTTTGGGACCCAGGATGAGGACATGACATGGAGCTGAATGGAGTAAATACAGTGAATATCCAGCAAGTACAGGTGGCATAATTATGAGACACAGGTGCTCGCCAATTTCTGTGTAGCAGGAACTCCAGCAACGTATTTCTGGCCTTTTTACTTTGAAGAATATGGCTGTTTGTAATTACTTCTCCAAGTGACAACACAGTGTCACAAGTGGTTATATATGTGATGTTTTCATTTACAGCTTCCAGACAAAATCCTGTCTGCAGAGAAGTTAGTGGAAATGAAAACCAGCTAATGCTTGTGTATTATACAAAGGCCTGTATGCAATTATGAAATCAGAAATAGAGCAGGATGCGGATGGAGGCGTTGGGATCTGTCCCCTGGTGATGACGGTTGTATGGTTTTTTTAGCTAAAATCCAGGAATATTTGCTGTGTCTATGATGTGTTACTTCTCCTGGGGGTCCCTGGATGTCATTTCAAGGAGAAACACTGATTTTCTGACCCCCACCTCCTCAAACTATGTGCTGCTCCTTTATATATATTTTACAGAACAGCCTAACGCGTGCCTGAGGCTAAAATTCCATTTTTCCTCTTTTCATTTTCATTTCCCTCATGTGTTCGGCTGACCTGCCTTTCAACCATGCTTCCCGTCCTCTGCCAGCCTCAGCCAGAGGTTTTGTCTGTCATTTCCGCTGCATCCAGCAATTCCCTCTGGTCTCCTTCCTCTCCTTTCCTGGTTCAGAGTCCTTCTTTCTCCTTACATGCTCTCCCTGCAAGGAGCAGCCTTTTATTTAAGCAAAAATCAAATTCCACATGCCAAAAGTAGCAAAAAAGCCTCTTAAAGCAACTGGTTTTATTTCCAAGTGGGAAGTACCAGTCAGCATCTGCTCCACTGGCAGATGGAGCGGAGCCCACATCAGCAGCAGTGCTGGAGTGACACAGCACCACGGTGCTTTGGTCACTGGGAATTGTGCTTTTTAACTTAAATATTTTAATTAAAATATGAATAAAGCTTACTGAAGCTTCAGCTGTCAAAAAAGCGAGTGTGAGATTGATTTATCATATGCTAGGGCATATATGGGGCTGTGTCTGTCTCTATGTTTGCTACACAGTGTATGGGATGTGGCCAGAGAAGCTTCTGTAATAGAAAAATGAAGTGCTGGAAATGGAATAAAAACTGTATCTGCAAATCCCACATATTTCTGCTTTACAAGATAACGTGTTGGGAACTGCCTGAGCAATGAAGTAGGAGCTCAGGAGTTTTCCAGTGAGCCTTTTCCTACCTTGAGGATGCTATTAGCTGGGTGCTGCCTCCTCAGTGATGCTCTCATCCCTGCAATGAAACTTTTTTATTTTTTTATTTTTTTATTCCTCCCCCCACCGGAAATGAGCCCTTTTCCTCCCCAGCAAGCTGCTGTTCTTGCTGCTGGGGCTGGGGAGCTGTTGCCATCTGCAGACGGATGCCTGCTGGTGCTGGCGAGGGTCAGTTTAGCGACAGCCAAAAAAGATGCTGGGGCAGTTTAAAGGGGTTTGGGGACGAGGGGCACACAACCCCCATCTCAAACCTGCCAAGCAAAGCACCTCTGCTGATTAATCCTCTTACCCCAGTGGCCTGGCAAGGCTGGAGCTCTCTCCTCTTCCTCCCCTTCATCAGCTCCTGCTTTCCCTGGTGCTGGTTTCCACATCTCTTGGGGCAGACACTGGGGCTGTTTAGCCTCTTCTGCAATGGAAAGGAGCTGGCATTAAGAGTCTGGGCGTGGTAGGCTGGGGATCCTGCAGCACAATTCATGTTATTTGCTCTCTCTCAGATGGGTGCAGGCACAGGACTCCATCTGGGGCATGGGCTCCATCTGGACTGGGACAGGAGAGCTGCTGTAGGGAACAGCAACACCACACTGTTTCTTCATTGGTGGGTCTGAGGCCTCCTGCCCTTCACCAGGGACCACCAGACCTGATCCCAGTATTGGTGGGCTCCATTTTCCTATCTCACCCCCGACCAGTTGCCAAACCTTGGAGCCGCACAACAGCCCATGACCCTATTGCCTGCAGAAAGGCAGCTGTAGGTGTCAGATAAGTAAATGTACCAGCAGCAAGCTATTGGAAAATATTTAGGGGATGGTTTCACCTTGAATCAAGATGTCTTGCTGTGATACATAACAGTACTGAGGAGGAAGATGTAGCTACTGGGAACTTACAGTATTAAAATTGATTCCTGCCTTTTAGAGGCAGGACTTAATTCTGCTGCTATCAATAAATAATGGTCCCACAGCTGCAGGAAGAGCATGTTTAACTTGAATATGGAGCAAGAGGTGGAGAGGAAAAATCTAATTTCATAATAATGAATAATGACCTGGCCAGTGCTCAGGCAAAGCTGGCGATGGGGTTCCAAGACAAGCAGTTTAGTAGCGGCACAAGGGACATGTAGGAATGAGAAAAAGTGTGCCAGGCTTTGGAAGACTGACCAGATGCTGCCCCTGTAATTTGAACACGGCTAATTCCACACTTAAGCTAATTGCAAAGGAATTGCATGCAAAGTATGTGACTGCTTTGTCATTTGAATGAAAAGATCTCAATTTCCTGACAAAGGGGATTTAACCATACAGTATAACGTCCTGTCCTGAGCTAACAATCACAGCCCACACTTTAAGTTTGACATAGGGTACTCTCAGAAATTCCTGTATGAATATGTGAATAGCTATTCTCTGAACACATTCAAACAAATTCTCTTGCTCTGCACACATTTTAATGATCCTATACATGGCTGGAACACATGCACTGTTGTACTGGGATGGTGCATGGCCAACTGAAAAAAGCAAGTGCAACTGGTTGCTGACTGAGCTTTTCTTAAAGATTATGGGTCCACTGAGGAGGTAAGCAATCAACTCAAGCACTGAAAATCCTGCAGCCTTGTGACTCGGTGTTATGACGGCTGGCTTGGGCAGTAAAATATTTGGGACCATGAGAAGGACTACTCAGGAGCATTTACCTTAGTTTTCTTGTTTTCTCTAAGTACTCTGGGAAATACAGTAGTTGCTCAAGTAGTACCCAAAAAGTAAATGTGTAGAGTGTTCTAAATAATAACAACAAGAATATAATTGATAACAATATGACTTTTAATAATAATAATAACAACAATAATAATGTGTCATTCTCAACTTCTATGCTGAAAAACCTGCTTCTGAAAACCCTGGTCGAATCTGCCAAGGGAGAAAGAAGAGGTGGCCCTTCTCCTCATCTCACCCCTCAGGCAAACTGCTACATGGTATGTATTTGGCACATGTACTGTGCTTATGCGACTTGTCCCCGTGTATAAAATTGGGTAGTCTCTGGTGGAAGTGGCATTGCTCATTCCCTGCCTGGGACGGACACAGGGTTTGGGGGATGCATTGGCAATCAAGGAGGGGTTGTAGGAGGGTGAGAATGCTCTGGATGGCTCTGGGTGGCTGTGTTCATGGTACTCACATGAACAGCTCTAACAGAAGCTGATTTTTAGGTGAAAAGTGTCTGGCACCCTCAGAAAAATCTGAAAGCATTTCAGACTCTGAGACCTGAATCCTCTGTGAAGTCTTGGAAGGGGTTCCCTCAGCAGACCTCAGTGATGGGGAACTCGTGTGTTTCCTCTTGGAGAGGTGAAGCAGGAAAACCCCATGGTGCTGCCTGCAAGGACTTGTCTAAGGTGCAAAAAATGTTCAGCTTTCTCCTTCTGTGGGAAGAACTAGGTTATTGAATACCATTAATGCTACCCATAAATCACCATCAGTGATCACTATCCCTGTCCTTGAAAGAAAGACAATTTATGCTTTGAGAAATTGGATTCAAACCTTACTTCATCACCACCGGTGCATGACTCCAGTTTAAACTGGTAAAGGGTTGCTGATGCAAAACTGGACTGGTATTTGCTGGTGGTAAATCAGGCCCTCAAAAAAAAAGACTTAATTTGAGTATTTTGGATCAGGCGATGCAGCTGCTGTGCGACTCTACAAACAATGCACGCTGGGCTGAGCCTGCCATGGGGTAATTTATGAATAGTTTGTGTTGGCATAGTTATCAGGATGTTTATGACATGAATATATATTTTTTTTTTATTTAATTCTGAAAATGTCTTGGATAAGTCAGGAAAATAATGGTTCAGGACAGGCACCCTTAGAAAGCATTGGGTGGATGGGGCCGGGACAGACAACATCACCAGCCCAAACCCTCTGCATCCCACAGCCATCTTCCATTTCTCATTTCTCTTCCGTCTTTATTTTTATTTCTTATTTACTCTTCATTGTGTCCTATTGTGGGCACTTATTTTCACTTTCAAACTCCTGCCATTGTTTCACAAACTTTTTCCTGCCTCCTTTAATTTGTTCCAGGCTGGACTTGCCAGTGTCTGGCCTGGCGGTAGGGTGTTGCTTGCAAGGGAATTTCCTTTGATGACTTCTCTGTCATGTTCATCTCTGCCCAAACTAACCCTTTATGTCGCTTTTCTGGCAACATTAAATTGTTTTGTTATTTGGGTGGGTCTCAATCACTGTTTTACAATTACCGTTTGCATGCTGAGCATCACAGCTTGTTCCCGCAAGCTCTGTGCATATTTTTTCCTGGGGACATGATTTTTTCAGAATTGTTTGGCAGGATGTGGTTGGCAGGATGCAGTGGCAGGCAGGGACTGTGGCTGGGTGCATGGAGGAGAGGGGCAGTGCCAGGGGGGTCTCACTGCCACATCCATCTCCTTCATACCCAGTGCTGGAGGAGGTGTGAAGGAACTGCACCCTTCAAAGGCATCTGGAACAGCATTTGGAGACTCTACTTATATACCTATGCTTGTTTACAGAGCTTATCTTTTTTTATGGTGTGTGCCCCAGGCAGACACAAGAAGGGTGAGCCTGTACTCCACCTGTGCCCAGGACCTGCTTTGAGTTTGGCACAAGGATGGTGCTAAGATACGGTTGGGGCCAGATGACCTCGTGGCATAAAAGGAATAGCTTTAAAACACTGCAGCACCCGCAATGCTCCAGAAGCACCTCACTACCAAAATGCTTCTAGCGGAGAAGCTTATATTCTCTTTCTTAAAAAAAAAAATAAAAAAGTTACCTATGTGCTGCTGCAGCTTTTGGTTGGGTTTTGTCTTTCTTTTTTTATTTGTTTTTTGCATGCATCTCTGCCAGCATATCAGAGGCAGAGCCTGACACGCCAACTGGCATTTTCCGTTCCCGAACTTCCCAGCAGCGTGTGGAGCTGCCCACGGAGTTTTCCGCCAGCAGACGATGGCAGGCGCTGCCAAGGCTGCCCTGGGCACTGACACTCCTCATGCCTGGCCTGCCTGCAGGGTTAGCAAAGGGAAAATGGGAGTGGCGCAGGCAGCCCTGTCAAAGGCTCCGCCTTCCTGCCCTGAGTTTGGTGCCTGTGTTCCCGGACAGCACCAGCCAGGGACCTGGTGGCTGTGCCACCCTATGTGCCCAAGCTGGGGCACGACCTGCCATCCCCCAGCAGCATGGACCACCTCTGGTGCCTGGGCCAGCAGCTTGGTGTGAGGGCTTGGCTGGACACCCTCTGTGCGCTGAGGTGGGGTATTTTACTGTATATAATGGCATATACCTGTAGCCACTAAATACCTAGCACATATACAGAATTTCTTGTATATAATGGCATATCCCTTTAGCCACTAAATACCTAGCACATATACACAATACATTCTATTCTATTTTATTCCATATATAATAACTAATATGTTCAGTATATATATTTATGACGGCATAGGTATACCGTATATATCTGTATCTATACTGACAGAGGGTGTGTGTATAAGTGATATGCATATATGTGTATGTGTATATATAGGTACATATCTATATAGCATATGTCTAGTACATTAGTAGTGTACCTAGCACAGATTCATAGTTTGTATACAGACACACCTATACAGCACATATCCAACACGCCAGCATACCT
>NW_009932236.1:374-17958 GCF_000696875.1 Nestor notabilis | reverse complement strand
TCCAGCGTATCAGCCGAGCCACACAGCTTGGCGTCATTGTCGAACTTGCTGAGGGCGCAGTCAATCCCACTGTCCATGTCACCGACAAAGATGTTGAACAAGACAGGTCCCAACACTGATCCCTGAGGGACACCACTCGTTACTGCTTTCCAACTGGACATTTTGCTGTTTACCACAACTCTTTGTGTGCAGCCATCCAGCCAGTTCTTTATCCACTGAATGGTGCATCCATCAAATTGATGTCTCTCCAATTTAGAGACAAGGAGGTCGTGCGGGACAGTGTTAAACACTTTGCACAAGTCCAGGTAGATGATGTCAACTGCTCTGCGCTGTCCATCAGTTCCGTAGACCCATCATAGAAGGCCACCAAATTGGTCAGGCAGGATTTGCCCATAGTGAAACCATGGTAGCTGTCACCAACCACCTCATTGTTTTTCATATGCCTTAGCATGCTTTCCAGGAGAATCTGCTCGAAGACTTTGCTGGGCACAGAGGTGAGACTGACTGGTCTGTAGTTCCCCGGGTCTTCCACCTTCCCCTTCTTGAAAGTGGGGGTTATATTACCCTTCTTCCAGTAAGGAAGAGGATAGCTCAATAGTAAGAGAGGATAATAAGATAATATTAATAATATAGGATAATAAGAGGATAGCTCAAGGACAGATAATCTGGTTTTTATGTGTCCTGATAGAACAGTCCATTTCAAGTCCATACATGTATAAAATTGAATGTTTCTTCAGAGACTTTGGGGACATGTGTGATTTTATGACCAAGAACTTTCCCTTGCAGGCTTCCATGTTTCTTTGCAGCCTCTATGTTACAATCTGTTAAAAGTCATGTTTGGAAAAAGGATGCATGTGTGCTTTGGCATGGCTGCTGGATAGTAGGCAGGAAAACTTTCCAGATGAAAGGCATCCAGAAACAAATGATCATGCATAGGTGGCAGAACCTTCTGGGGTGCAGCATAGAGTAGTTGAGGTGCTCACTCTAAAGAATATTATTTATTAAAAAAAAAAATCCAACCCAAAACAAACCACAAACCAAAACAACACAAGCTTTAGAAATGTAAAGCTTTTCACTTTCAAAGTGGAGAAACAAAAACCACTCACTTCAACAAGAAGCTGTGGGAAGTTCCCCTTAAGAAATTGGCAAACGTGGGATGTCACTGAGCAAATAAATAACAGACCATTTTGTCAGATTGCATTTTACAGGGCTGTGCTCTAAAAAATTGCTCTACTGCTTAAGGGGTATACTTTAAAAAGTAGATCTTACTGAAACCTTTTCCCAGGTTTTCCTATTGACTTTAAAAACCAACAAAGCCCCACCCCCAAAAAAACCCCAAACCAACAACCCAAACGCACATTTGGTTGCGAACAGCACAGGTTGAACAGCTACCAAGGTTTTGATCTCTACTCTTGAGGGATGGCTGCAGTGTTAGAGGGCAGATGGAAGTGTGCTCTGTAGCACCCTAACTGCTGTCTTATTATGAAGGAAGGAAAATATATAATTCTGGATAGTACTGTCTGGCATGGGTGACATCTTTATCAGCCTCCTACTTTTGTATTGTCTGTCCCCAGTAAACCCCTTTCTAATCTGTATTAGAGATCCAAGATTTAGTCTTGTGGAATATCTGTGTGGTATACTGGTTTATCACCTTCAGAAATGAAGTACTGGCTCAAGTGACAAGCCATTGAATTCAGTGGCTGCTTGTTAAAATTCTCTACTCTGCTCTATTGCAGTTTCATAGCAGAGAATGGGTTGATTAAAAATGTGTGCTGATTACTATACAGCTGGGACTTTTTAACAAAACGGCTGCATGCTTGTGGTACACCAAAGAACTATGTTCTTAGAAGCACTTAAACTGTGAAGCTATGAGGACTCTTACTTGTGGGGATGAGGTCCCCGTTTCAGTCCCTCAGCATGCTGGGCTGTGTTCCTTGTGTGGGTGATATTTCTGGGAAGCACGGGAAAGTTCTGAGAGTCTCTTTGGTCTGATATGGTCAAGAGAAGTACAACACACTGTACTGCTTTTTTTTTCTTTGTTTCTTCCCACACACTTCTTCTGCTCAAATACGGTAAAAGGAAAATACACCATATTGCTTAAAAACCTCACAAACATTTGAATTGCATTCTCTTTACACTTTAAAGAATTCATTTACTCCAAAAGCTAGGCAAATTAGGTGAACTGGAACATGCAATTAACACAACTTGCCAAGCCTAAAGGAGTCCAACTCTAAATATGGTCATTGCTATCACCTTGTCAATAGTGTGTGGTGTGTGTGAACTGAATTCTAACATCAAAATTCTTTTTGGCTTAAAATGTGAGAATAAGTTTTTCCTGTCATCTCCATCAACATTTTTCCAAATTTTCACTGAAATTCAGAAGTATACATGAAAGTCTTAAGTAGAATTTCTGACTGTAAGAATGTCCAGGTATATGTTATTTTGGATATGCCCATTCTATCTAACTCTCTAGTGTTGATATTGTGACATTAATTTTTTACTGCATGTGCTCTTTCTTTTGCCCATTTCCTTGGGGGAAAAAATCAGGCAATTCCTGTAAATCCGACTCCTCAGGTGGTACTTTGCATTTCCCTACCACGAACACACTTCAGGAGAATGTTCTTCCTTTTCCCAGTTTCATTGAATATAAAGGGTATAGAAAATTTAAAGATTTATCTTCTGTCCTTTGGTATGAAGCCGAATAATTGCATATGACAATTCTGTGCTTTCCTAGTCCCACCTCAAGACGCCTAGACCCCACTAGTATTAGTTACACTGAGCATTACCAGGGACAGCCCCCCTAGACAAAGAGTCCTGAGCTCATTCTGCATAATGCCATCTGTATGGAAATTTTAGTCAAAACAAGAAAACTAATATGAGTTAGGTTAGAAAATCAGACAAGTATCAATAATTAAAATGAAAATAAAACCTGTTGGATCAAATTTGTACTGACAAGTCAGATTTGAGTTTAGAAACAGCTAAATGTTCTCTGCTCCAAGGGTGATTCACAAAATTTGACCAATTAAAGCAACAACAGTCTTAGCTCCCCCCGCCCCCAAAAATAAAGGAAATAGAGACAATCTTTTCAGGTCATGCCAAAAGTCATGCAGCAGATGACTATGGAATGAATTGGTCAGCTCTTGCAGTTTTCCACATCTCTTCTTTAGGATTGCTAGATGTAGCTCATTTGATATTTAACATTTTTGATAGCTCTTTCTCTTTTACAATAATGGTTACTAAACCACTGTGAAGAAAAAAACCCCTGCTATTAATAAACAGCATATGACACCATCATCATCGCTCTAAGTAAGGAAGCTACTTCTTTTTTCATACTTGTCATTCTGATATTTACTGATTTATCTTAACGGTAATAAATAAGATGACAGTGGTTTTGCATTCATGCTGAGGTGAGTTATGTTTAGTATCTCACTCTAAAGCTATGTGTAGTATTTTTCTAATAGTTGATTCTGGAGATGTTTGTACAGATAAGAGAGAGCTTCTGAATATGTTTCTATATACTTACATTGCACCATTAAACATTCAGAACAGCAGATGACATCCATATGGAAAGCATGACAAATATAAGAAATGCTATATTCAGACAGAAAAATAAATTGTGTTTAGTGGTCTTGCAAAAGCACCACTACAGTTGGCAAGAATGCTTTTCTTGTTGACAGTCTTTGCTCAGAAGCTTAAGCCTAAATGCTCATCAAGACTCAACTGCACTCTTGCCTTAGACGTGTTCCCCTTGGAAAAGCTGAGGGATGTTTGTCAGACAGTACTGGCAGCACAGATTTCTCTGCTATATTAAACCTAACATAAACCTGCTACTTTTAAAATGCGCAATGTGGATACTTCTTCGGGTTGCCATTCCAGCATTTTCCCAAAGTGCACAGTTGCCTACATGATAATGTGTTTTGCTGCTGTTATTGTGGTTTGGTTGGGTTTTTTTGGTGGTTTGTTTCTTTTAAGTAATGCCAGAAGTATCCAGTCTCTATTAGCTCTGATCATGGAGGTGCTTGTTCTTTCAGGAAAAAACTCTGAATTTAAGCTCTGATAAGGGCTTTTTGAGTGAACTTGCAAAATTTCATAGACTGCACAACCCTATAACTTACACTTAGCTGACTGCCTCACATGCAATAAAAGACCTATTGCTAAAAAAAAAAAAGCCACAGGATAAATTAGAAATATTTAAAAGTTATAATAAATTATCTCAACTAGTCCTGACTTACTATGTTGTTGCAGCAAAATGGCATTGAAAGATTACTGAAGAGTCTGAGCTAGCTTATGCAGGAACTACTTCTGTATCATCACGTGCCTTCTGGAGAATCAAAAGCCATTAGGAAGCAACTGCTAGTTGGAGAATGGTGAAATAGCATCCCTTTTGTAAAGCTGTGGAAGGCATTTTACAAACACTGGCTCAGAATTATGACCTGAGATCAAGTCCTTTCTTCAACTCTCAGGAAATCAGTGCAGTCTACAGTTACTCTTTTCTAGTCAGGAGGAAAGCTAAAACAATTACAGAAGCACTAGTTCAACTGTCACTGTACTTTATGCTGGAAATTAGGCCAGCATCCCTCTTTGTAGCCGCTACTCTTCTGGACTAAAATTATGTGAATAATTGACTTATCTTGAGTGACTTCCAAAAACTTGAAAGGTGAATTTGCTTCAGAACAGATAAAATATTTTTATAAATTCAGTCATAAAAAAAATCTATAAACTTAAACCCTGTCATTCAAGGTAATACGAAGTATTTCTACCTACTATATTTTAAGTGGGAAGAAATCAGGAATACTTGAAAAAAAATTAGTGATGCATTTTAGTGTATCTGAAGCTGGACTGGAAAAAAAAAGCCACATCTAATAAATTTAACTGAGAACCAGTATAGCAAAATACTTCTGGTGACATTAGAAAAACTTGATGTGGAGAATACCAGAAAGCCTGCTACATGGAGTATCCAATCTACCACCTTTAAAACTGGAGCTGCAGCTCAATCATCCAACATTTTCCAATGGTTTGCTTATCAAATATGTGATAGTGCATGGGACATATACAATTTTATAAGGGATCATTTAGAAACAGCAACAAATATATCCGCTTAATTACTGTGGAATGGTTTTAAAGCCATGATGGTAACTATGTGAATTTCACAGAAGAATTACTATTAGAGAAGAGAAAGCATCTTATTTAGAGCCTGTGGACTGAGTAGCTTTAAAGCCTCTCCCAGTTCTCCACGATACCTAGTCATACAGAGAATGTATTGAACTAATAAAAAAACAGACTAAAACAGTAATAGAAGAAGTGATATGTACGATCTAGGGTCTCAAATATATTTCAAGTTCATGCTGAGAAGCTGCCTCACACCCAACAGATAAGACAATTCAGGATTAGAGATGCCAAACTGTCCTGGTTAAGCTATTAATACAAATTAAGATAGTGACGTATTTCTTGATGTTTAGCATCATATTTAGATAATCTATTCTTTTTTTTTTTTTTAAGTAACCAGTCAAATTCAGGGCCAAGTAAATGGTCTGCAGGCAATTCACAACAGCTTCTAACAGGTTCTGATCATGGAGGTGCCCACAGTAAGAAACCAAGCACTCTGTCCATGATCTATTGCAGAAGCAAAAGGCTAAAGATAAAGAGAATAGATCTGGAAAAACTAGCCAGCACCACAAAAATAAAGCTTAGGGCAATTTGTAACATTTATTAACAAAATATGTTTAAACATCTGGGAAGTTCTCTACTTTCTGTGAACTTCCAAATGTTTTTTCTTTAATACAAAAAAGGAAGAAAACCAAAGAAAGATATATTGATTTATCAATTCTCACATTTTTCTTATTTCCTCTGGATGAGGAAATAGGACTGTCTGTGCATAATCTTCCTAAAGGAACTGTGAAAGGAAAATGCCTTGGCAAATATGTAAGTCTCTGGTTTCTATGTGCTGTTACAAGACAGAACACTGGAGAGGGACTTTTTACAAGGGTATGTAGCGATAGGACAAGGGGCTTTAAACAGGAAGAGGGTAAATTTAGATTAGGCAATAGAAAGAAGTTCTTTACCATAAGGGTGGTGAGGTACAGGCACAGCTTGCCCAGAGAAGCTGTGGATGCCCCATCCAACCTGGCCTTGAACACTTCCAAGGACAAGCCATGCAGCAAACTGGTCTACTGGAAGGGGTCCATGCCTATGGCAGGGGGGTGGAACTAGGTGATCTTTAAGGTCCCTTCTAGCCCAAACCATCCTATGAGAAGGAGGAAGGAGAGGATTTCTAGAAGCATTTTCTTTATAAATGCCTTTTTTGAAATTCAGGTTTAATTCTCTGATTTCTTTGGAGCATCAAAGTTTCAGTTAAGTTTTCAAGCTGAGTCAGAAATCATAGTTCAGAAAGCAAACCTAGGCAAAGTTGCCTACAAAAGAGACCGTATGCATAGAATGATTACTCTTACAGACCAACAGATTCTCTCATGATCCTCTTTTTTTTTTTTTTTTTCTGTGAGAGGAAATGTGTTTTTAACCAGCTAATACAAAGAGCTTTAAGTATAGAAAAATCTTTCTATATTCATGTCAGTGAAAATGAGCACGAACATGCAGAGATCTCAAGTGTCTAGGAGATACCAAGCAGTTGAATAGCAAACATTTGATTTGTGAAAAGTTTGAGTAGGGAAATGTCTTTAAAGAGGACACCAAGCTAGTACTTAGTTAGCAATATCTGGCTTGAGAATAATTACTCTTTGGATAATGAAGGCACTTTTTACTTACTCAAATGCAGACCTTTGGCACAGAGTGGATTCATCTTGCTTTTGATCAAGGTAAGAGAAGAGGCTTTGATCAGAATGAATGATGTTAGTGATAAATACAAAATTTGAATAACCTCATAATGAATCTTGATGGTTATTAATAACATTTTGCTATGGATTTGTGGAATTGCTGGGAAAGAATGGAGAAAAGAGTCCTTTTAATTAAGTTTTTTTTTATAAGCAGGTCTTAGAGAGTTTGAAAATTATTTTTACAGAATCTGACAAAATAAATAAATCTCATGGTCTATATTGTAAGGTTGCTGAATAGTACCTTGGAGGGAACAAAGTATTTTTGTATTTGAAATGACAGGATCTATAGAAGATGTTTTCTTGAGCTGAAACAACAGATTGGTGTGTCTCCTTTTTTTTCTTTTTTTTTTTTCTTTTTTTTCTTTTATTTCAATGGTATGTTTGAAATAGAAATGCTCTTAAATTGTTCACCAGTTTTGAACATGCAGAATTTCCAAACATTTTCTTCCCTTATAAAAGGTTAGTCTTCTTTTCCCTCTTTTATTCTATAAAGATATACAGAGTACAAATCAGGAAATGTTAATTGTAAATATATTTATTCTAGTTCTTTACAGGAAACTTTCAGCTCCATTTAATAATAAAAAGGTGTTAATACATTCATGTATGCCTAAATGTGGGAACATTTTAAATAGAGAGGAGGGCATTTTTCCTTGCTTTTGTAACAAACATCCATCTGAAAATGATTGTCTTTAAGAAGTGACACTTTCTATTTTAGATAAATGATTTTGAATTTTTCTTTCTCTGAATTTTCAAGTTTTCAGCTTCCACGCTTAGTTTACTTTCTTGCTGCATTTGCTGGTCTGATTCAATATTTAACTCTGGAATATGGATAAGTGCTTTATGGACATCCATACTTTTACTGTGTGGCTCAACCAAAAATATTTAGATATTTTTTCATTTTATTATTGTAATTTTTTGATGGCTTTTTTTAACTAATTTAAGTTTATGTATGTAACTGTGGCATCCTTGATGTCACTTGAGCTGAGTTGCATTATGCTTGGCTCTAACAATTTACTCATTGCTTAAGTTTTTGAGCATTGTCCAAGAATGTCTTAACAAACCAACCTGTATCTGTCAACTACGCCACTTCTACTATCCTAAGGGTAGAAGTGTGAATGGAATATTTAGGTTTTGCACAATTTTAGGCATGTCTGTGTGTATAGGTGCCCTTTTTTGTGTATATCACTGATCCTTTGTATCTATGTTGTCCAAGAAATTTGCCCAAAAGATGACATCTTTATGATGATGATAACATGAACCTTCCTAGGAGGCAAGGATACTTTTCATCCTGTATCTTTTAGGTTTTGTAATTAATATTTTGACATCCTATGAAGAGAACTTGACAGTAAAGAATGGTATCTAGCCCAGAGAATGAGGCAAAAAAAATCGTGTCAACTTAAAATACTGAAAGTTTTTCTTTGACTTGTAGTCCACTGCTAGCCTTCAGACACTTGGTACATGTTTTGCTATGAATTATATTTGCTAAAACTAATTAAGTAATCTGAGTTGATAAAACAAATCAACATCAAGAGGAAGCAAGCAAGAAAATTTCACAGTTCAGGTATGTTTTCCTTTGTATCTTCCCAGTGGGGGGTGAGGGGGGAGAGAAGAAGGGAGGGAGTCACAATGACTTAGTAAATCTGAGCTTTCCCTTGAAAGATGTGAATAGAAGCCAGCTTTCTTCCTTAGGCCATCATCGAAAGCATAGTGATGATAATAGAAAGAGTCAACAGAGTTTGTAACAGGAACATCCTGAATAAAGTACTAGATATCAGAGATTGTAACCTTAGATATAAGAAGTCTTACATTCTTGTGGTTTTCCTGAGGCAAATCTACAATCTGAGGACTTCTATGCTGTCCTGAGCTTCTGTTCTTATTTTTTGTGCTGGATTCTAACTGAATGAAAAATTTTTTTGATTTTTTTTATTATTTTTTTTTTAAATATAGCCTGGCCCTGTTCACAATGGGATTCCAACATTTCCTGTTAGAATGTGATTTACCAGGAATTTAATTAATCTCCAGTTCTAACTCTACTGCAGGCCTCTAAAATTAAAAAGAAAATAAACACAGCAATTAACATTGAAAGAGAGCTAAACTTAGCACTTGAAACTAAAATTACAATAAATAAAGATGAACCCAAACCAAAATTGAAAAAATGAATGCCAGTGAAGCCTATTATGTTCAAAAGCCAAATATGATTACTGTATTTTAAATCTTAAGAAATAAAATGCATCATGATATGAATGGCATAATGTAATCACATAATCTGAGTCCTATCAAAGATAAACTGTACCTTTTATATTGCTGTTTTTCTTAGAGATGTTTATTTCTTCTCCTTCCCTCTTTCTCAACCAAGATGTGATTTCGAAACACAAGCAAATAAATGTCAAATCCTTCTGCCTCTGTTCTGCCGTTCCATTTCTGAAATTCTGCCAAACTGAAAATTTCCATTCAGACTGACTGGCATTTGTTGAACTGATTTTTTTCCCCCCCTTATTATTATTATTTTATTTTAACACTCTTTTTCAAAAGTAGTGGAAACTTTGTGCAACCCTTGCTGTGTCTTGCTGCATGACATTTTAAGAGCAGCTGCTTCTGTGGATCTTTTTCACAATAGTACATTTTTTCCTGCAGGCGCTCTGAAAACCCCTCACAAAAAAACTTCAGTTACTTGTAAGTCTTGGTCTATGGTGTTTCCAAACTTGTACGTAGAGCAGGTATCACCCAATTTAACACCATGCCAACCTAACAAATACAGAGACTAAATAAAAAGCTACAGTAAAGAGTAAATAAGATCAGTGGAAAATTAGTTAAAATCCATACCCCCTCCTCCTCCTTTAAAACAAAACAGAAGGTTGCACAGACTTTGGTTTCAAAATGTCTGCTTTGCTCCTCATTACACATTTTTAATGATGAAGATGAATAGGTAGAATAATACGCACAAGGAAATAGATGGAGCAGAATGGATTATGAGCAATTCCTTATGTAAAAAATGCTTTTCACTTTACAGTAGAGTAATTTCTCCAGCCTGCAATGTCTTAGAAAGAAACTTTAAAAGCATGAAATGTCACTATGCTACAAGAATCCTTGCTGTGGACAGTATGCATGCTGTTTGCTTATTAAAGCGGCAGACAGTTCTCAGAAGATGTACTATTTTAGATATAGAACTGATTTTCTATTTTCGTATATTAAAAAAATTCATTGGTGAATTCTTCTATGGATGTGCAGACCTGAAAAGCCTAAAACTGTGTGGATCTGGAGCAAGATATTTAGAGAGCAAGATGCTCCTTTTCTGGGCAGCTTCCTTTAAGCTGCAGTCATCTCATCTTGTTTACTTCCCTGTGGTGAACCTGTAGCTATATCAGCAGCAGAAGCAAGTGGCGCTAGACTGTATTTGCCCTGTTTAGTCCTTGCTGCATATAATGGGGCTTCAATTCCACCTCCTGCTTTCAGTTCCTTTTTTGTTTGTTTGAATGCAGAAGTTTTTAAAATAAAATTTATTCTTCAAAACAGGCAAAAAACCTTTATGAGGAAATAAAATTCAATATGAACAAGCAACTTAATGCCTTATTAAAACATGACACTTTAAAAAAATGAAATTCCTAACATTCAATGTTCTTCCCTTGCCCCTCTTTTTCAAATACTGAAAACTAATGAATTGCAAAGTTGCGAATGATGGTAACCTTCTGCACTTTATGTAGAAGCCTCTAAAATCAGAGCTGAGTTTGGTGACCCAATATAGCTAGGTCAGTAAAGCAATGAAGTCCTTGAATACGACTGAAATCCTCCCAGCATGCAACAATGTCCCTCTTATTGATCCTTGGTATACTCGCAAAAGCTGAATTATGCTTTCCTATCTTACTGACAGATTTTGGGAGGTGCAAATGAAAGCACATTAAATTCACTGAATGAAGAGATCACTTCCTGCTTCTAAATGTTCTGTGTCTGTTACCTTTATAATTCTAAGGGTTCAAATGTTATTGTGTTGGTACATCCTCTGCAACATTTACTATTTCTGTGGAGACTTGAGCAATTCATTTGGGGGGACTCTGGCCTGTAGTTCCTGTATGTCCTATTGCATCTGTACATATAATTTTAGGCTCCATTTTTAGGTTATTTCTTCCCACTGGGATGTTCTTCCCAATGAGGAATTTGCTTACCACATAACTGAAATAGTTTTTTAATCCTCAGTCTAAACCTTGCTAACATTAGGTTTTCCCAGTCACTGCCTACCTGCAATTTTCTTATCTCTGAACTCCACTTTCTCTTTTGGCACTTCTGCCTGCATGTGCCATGTAGTGCTACCAAGGACTAGCTCCTTGACTGTACTGCCATCCTTCCCCTGGTTTCCATGCTCTATTCAACCATCTTTCATAGAAGCACTCTGACTCCAGCTTTTTGCAATGTAGTTTAACAGCAATATGGTCTGCTCTAGGCAGCTGCCTAACAGCTTTAATAGCCATACAAGCAATAACGAAGGCCTGCAGTGACCCATGTTTGCTGCTTACTTTCTGCTTTGTATGGGAAAAGTTCCTATGGAAAGGTCAGGAACCCAATATGTTGAGTTCTTTCAAATGCTACCTTAAAACCTCTGATTTAAAATGCCTCTGTCTGGCACAGAGAGAAGCCATAGCTAGGTACTGTCTATTTCCTTACCTCTGCCTCTCAAGGATACCAGTTTGGGGTTGGGGGGAGAGCACATTTTCATTTCTATTTGATGAACAAACACCTATACTCTCTAGGGAAGAGACCAGAAGCTGTATTAATGCTGCAAGGCTGGCATTCTTGACAATTAAGAAGTATGGAATGTATTAAATACGGCAAACTGAGAACATTATATATGTGATCTGATTATCCCCACAGAATTTATTGTTCTTTTCTCCTATGTTAGCTACTCCATAACAAATTTGAGTTCCCTACTGCCAATGGAGAGAAAAAATTAATCTCTCACATGAAAGTAAACGGCAACACACACCTCTCACCTTCTTGCCAGCAAAACAGCTACCTAATTAACAGGGGATTGGGGCAGGGTTTATCTTTGAAACAGCATTTGCAACAAATACGCTCTTCAACTAATGCCATGGCTTACCCAGGTCTTTTTCTAGGTTTGGTATTCTATGAGTCTTTGATTTGTTTCTGCTGTAAGACAGGTTTTTATTATTTAGAAAAGCATTAAAGAAATAATATTCACTATCTTTTAAGTTTTTCTTTATATAAGTAATCTATATCTGCTTTTCAGTGTCTTGCTATTTTATGTGCTTGGAGCTGGGCTTAGATTTTGTCCCTTTTCTTTGACTCTAATATCGTTTCTTCTGGAATAGTCAGATACTGCATTCAGACATTTGGGTATAAGAGTGGGAGGCATACAAATATGGATGGTTGAGTCTTAATGATTTTATGATTCCACATGTGTCTATGTAGCTCCTGATGGGAAGATTAGGATATGAAGAGAAGAGAGTCACAGATAGTTAATGTATTAATAGTGCAGGTGTAATAGTGTCAGTAATATGATGCTGGCTAGTAGTACACTGTAGCAATAGTACATTGTTGTAACTGCCAAAGCATATAAATGAGCGTTTGTAGAGAGAGGTCGTATTTTTTACTAGCCCAGGTGATCCAGTTACTATAAAAGAGTAGGTAAACGTAAAGCTTTTTGGGTCCAAAAGCTTGTTTGGTTGTTGTATTTGTTGTTTTGTTTTTTTGATTTTATTTTTTTTTTTGTTTTTGGTCATTATAGCCACTTGTGTAATACATGGCATTGCTTTTTCCTACAGACCTCTTGCTGCTGTGTTAATACCTGTGCTCGAGCTCTGAGCATGTCCAACAGTGATCTTGAGTAAGAGTCTGTAATTCTGAAAGGGCACTTTGTACCATATTTGTGTCTTCTGGATTTCAGGCTGTCAGGAAGGCTTAAATCATCACCAAAACTATTTAATGTGTACTGAACAACTTAAGAAATGACAGATTTTGCAGCAAACTTAGTAAACACAGTCTTTAAGCATTTCTCTTCCTTTTCCTTCCTTCATGTTTGTCTTAGACTATAAGCACATAAGGAGATTTGGGGTTTTCTACAACCCCTATGATCTATAGGGGGGCAGAAATCTCACATAAAGTATGTGAAGGATTCTGAAGTGTTTGCCCGATTCTCTCTTGGTATTCACAGGGGAGGACATGCAAATTAAAGCCATCTGTGAGATTAGGGATTGTGCACAAATTCTTTGACTGGCCTGATATTGAAGTTACTTCTAGGCTACTTTGTTATCACTTAATCATGGCTGGCTATTTCATTAGTGTAATTGCAAGGACATCAAGCTGGAAACTTCACTGACCCTGCAAAAACCTATTACAATTTACATTTATATGTTTTTACTTGGCTTGTTCTTCCAGTAACTCATATATTGCTATATTAGGTCCTGGGCTAGTAATTTTTAATTTTATTTTGATCTGTTCAGTTAGTCAGGGAATGAGCATTGTTGAGACAGGATATACTGATGATTTATACAAGTCAAACTGTCATTTAGCTTATTCTTTGGTAGCTTGTGGTGGAGGACTGTTTACTGCTTTGGTTGTGATGGTATGAAGAGCTGATTGTCCTTTCCTGAGCATCAGTTCACAGGTCTAGATGACCCACTCCTGTTCTGTAGCAACTGTTATTGAATTTACTATGTAAGTGTAGCACCCTCCACCTATTAAGAAGGAGCAGTATTAGGACAATACAAGGAGCTGGGTGCAGCCAGGATCTCAGAATCAAGAGTAGAAGACTTTATGTTATTTTCAACAGTACTTCTGAAGTGAAGGAAGTACCATTGACCCAATTTATATGCACAAAAATAACCAGTGAGATGACCGGGTTTGCCCGTGCAGGGATTACCCAGACAACTACTAGCAGAGACAGAACAATACTGAGGTTACTTTGCTCCAGGAAATGGGCCAGTGCTCTAACAGTGTTGCCAGCCCTTCTCCTTTCAAAAGCTTTTATAGACAACCCTAAGTTTGAAGTCTTAGTTATGATGAAGGCTGAAAATATAATAAACTAAGTTTATTTTCACCTTTCTGCAATTAAAGATTTGTTTGGGCTTTTGATTTCTTACACTGCTTGTGGAATATCTTAAATTGCACCAGCTAGGAAAACTAAAATTTCTAGCACATAAATGTTTACTGAAAATTGCCTTGCACTTCATCATCACGTAGATGGGCATTTAAATGCAGTTACTTATGGAGGCCTCTAGGTTTTTGCATTGCTAGTTCTAAATTACAATGATGTGTGTTATGTGTTACTAATCCATATAGTTAAAAACAGTCAAACTGGGCTTACTTCTTTGTTTTCTTTCCTTCTTTCTTTGAAGATACTTGTTTGCATCTATTTTTAATTCCACATCTGATAATTTAGCATATAATGATCACGTGTTTTCTTACTACAGGTGCTTTCCTTTTTCCTAATTTAAGGTTCGGTCTTGGACACTGCATTTGGATCAAAGGCTTTGCAAAAAGCCATGCTGTTGGGCAAGTATCTGCACTATTGATTTATCTGGTTTTTTTTTCTTTTTAATTTTTCTATCATACACTATTTTGTTGTATGCCAGCAGCATCATGATAAAACAAGCACTGTTAACCTGCTGAAAGAGTTAGCGTCAGGAGGTTAAAATGTGGCAAAGGTTGATTTACTAGACAGAAATTTGATTAGGTTTTCAAGGTTTTGCTGTAGTCAGTCACACAGTTAGTTGTTACTTTGAGTCTGCTATAGACTATGTTTTAAAAGTTGCTGTTCAACAGTTGTTTGGATTGACAACAACCCTTTTGTTGTATACGAGGCCCAGAAGTACCTCAAATTTACTGGGGAAATGCCTGGAAGGAATGCTGGAGCTAAACTATTTCAAAAAAACAACTAGTTTTTTTTTAACTTAATGTTGTTTTGAGTTTACTTGCCTATTTCAGTTGTGACTATCCTATTTCTGAAGGACTTTTTTTGGTGTAAGTACAACTTTACGAAGGTGTCCAACAGCTATATTTTTTCAGCATGAAGCATTTTTAAGTGTAGTTCTCTGTCATGTTACCAAGTCAGCTCATAATCTAATTTTATATATATATATATCAACTCAGATTTTATCATACCGTATTACGTTATGGTTTATTTCATTATTTGAAACTGTGGTTAAATTCTTTTCACATTTTCCAGGGGAAACCGGTGTTTATCAAATCTTCTCTTTGCTCTGACTGTCTGGACCTACTTCTGGTTTTTAATGTTACAGCAATTATTTGTAGCTCCATAGTGTATCACGTAAGAAATACAAATTTCATTGTTTTCTTTTAGGTAAGTGTGTGAAGTATATATTGCCATTATGAAATGGAAATAATATATTATTTTTAATATATATATGAGGAAGCTTTATAGTGTAATTGAACTTGTTTCTAAAAGAAAACAAGTATCTTGCTTCTAAAGCAGTACCATTAGAAAAACTGAATTTTTAAAGCAATTATTTCTAGTAAAATAAATTCAGCACATTTTCTTAGTCTATTTTCTATTTGGCAAAAACTGTTCAGACCTTTCAACTAAAAATAAAGTGATTTTGGGGTTAATTTTTGGTATTCTAAAAGGAATCTTTTTTTTTTTTTTTTAAAAAGGGTATTTAAGCATACTGATTTCTCAGAATAGTAGTTAAAACATACAAACTTTATTAAAACCAGGCCAAGGTTGTAAGAATTTTGGACAAAAATGCAAAATTAAAAACTAGTTAGAGTGGCCACACCAGTTTACATGTAAGACAGGTATGACGGGTGATGGTACAAGACTGCAGCACACAGTCCTTGGAATGAGTTGCCAGTTAGGTTTGTGGGTGGGTTTTGGTTTGTTTGGGTTTTTTTTGTTTCGGGGGGGTTTTTTTGTGTTTGTTTTTTTTTGTTTGTTTGTTTGTTTTGTTTTGTTTTTTCTTGTAAGCATCTACCTCTTAATAGTTAATGAAGTTTCCCTGAGTACCACTCAGCACAGTGGATGAACAGAGATGAGGATAAAGAGGGCTTCAAAATAGCTTTACTCTTCTTTTCTCCCCAGCATGTGTGAAAGGGACAGCTGGGGGCAAATGAGAAGGAAGAAGTGTGCAATCTGCGGAGCGACAGCAAGCAATACAGCATGTCTCCTACTAGGACACCTTTAATGCATGGCTGCTTTTGGAGTTACAGCCCAACGTGGAGCATAGAGAGCTCAGCTGTTGCATAGTACCAACCTCCTTTGTAAACCAGGGTGCCAAACCTGAGGGGAGGGGGGTGGGGGAGTGCTGGAAGCTGACCATGGTACTGTGCCAGCAGCCTGTGAGCTGCAGGCTATGGTGAGGGGAAGTGCAAGATGGGATCTGGTGGTGCAAACACCTAATGGGTCTGAGGTCCCTCAGATTCAATTGAGGCTGGTTTAATCAGCTCATCTGACTGACACACCAACAATTCCTAGTGCACTGTTTAAAGGTAAGACAATCCATCACTGTCTTTGGTTTAGAAGAGTATGTGGTGAAGTCCAGTCCTTTGAGAGCTGGCTGGTGGGTGGCTCACACATCCACTCAGCAGGGTGGAGTAGACAACTGGAGACAAACTGCTTCATCAGCTCTTTTGGTCCAAGGGTTAAAGTGGCCACATGCTCTCCAGGGGCAGATCTGTAGCCACAGCCTTCCCACAAGCTCAGTAGCTGCTCTAGTCTGGGTACGAGTATAAATAAGAAAATTATGGCCTCATTATCCAGGAAATTTCATTTATACCTGGAGCATTTGGTAGAGTTTTATTCCCCTATTATATCACAAAAGTGGATTACAGGAGCAGCAACTCAGAGACTTGGCCAAGAACACAATAAAATGATTATAGGTTTATATAGCATTTAGAATATCATTACTTTCTTGTAATTCCAGGTGTGCTGGCGTGTGTGTGTGTGGAAACAGAAGCATCAAGAACACAGAAAAGAAGCTGCTGGTAGTGGACGTTTTCCCTGGCAAAGAAGTATGGGAATAACAGAAGTGGTGGGAGCAGGGTGCTTTCCTCTTCCTTGGCTGGACAGGACAAGTGTCAAGTGAGTATTGAATAGTGAGATGAGACAGGAGGAGAAAGGAAAAACAAAAGAAGGATTGTGGCAAAAAGTAATATGCTCCAGGATAAAGTGTTGTGAAACAACTGTAATTTTCAAAACGTGGTACAGAAAACGTAACCTGGATATTGTCAGTACCACTGCAAGCAATTTATGCAAAAGCAAGTTTCTTTAGTTGCCTTTACACCCTCAGCTATAAAGAAAGCCCTCTGAAAGGGCTGAGGGCAGAGTTGGACTTGCTAGCTTGGGGCTCTGCCTGTTAGTTGCTGAACTACATCAGATCATAAAAACCTGAGACTTCATATCTCGCAGCAAGACAGCATCATGAATACTTAAATTTAACACCTTATTCCTGTGCTACCTGGAATTCAGTGCTCAAAGAGAGGACAAATATAGCTGTTACAAAACCACACAGTCTGCTTTGGTGCATTTTGGCAGTTCAGAGAAGGAAGACCTTTTGGACACAACCCTCCAGCAGCCACTCTATACAGAGAAAAGAAAGCTCACTTTCTTTGAGAAGTCCTCAGAAATTCTGAGCTTGATGGGTCCTGGCACCGCTGCACCAAAAAAACCCCACAAAACAACACCCTAGATCCGGTGCCTGGATGCTGCCAAATTCTGTCCAGAAAACCTAGAAATTATGTCATGCTAGTAGAAATAACAATTGCTTTCTATGATTCAGCTAAGGAAG
>NW_009932236.1:0-231 GCF_000696875.1 Nestor notabilis | reverse complement strand
GTTTGTGGTGTGGTTTTTTCAGGGTTGGTTTTTTTTTTTTTTTTTTTGCTTTCCGGAGTCAGGGAGGGTAAACTTTTTTATCATTTTTTAAAATAAACCGTGTGAGGGGAGGGGGCTGCCTGGCCGCCCCAGGGGACATGGTGTGCCCAGAGCAGCATCCCGGGACTGGGATTTCCGACCCCCATCACCCCCGGCAGAGGAGCGCAGGGGAGAGCGGTGACTCGACCCCCG
>NW_009932235.1:0-15827 GCF_000696875.1 Nestor notabilis | reverse complement strand
ATCCAAAACGGATTCGTTCATGGAAGTACTATTTCTTGGTCTTGCAAAGAGGTTTCCTTTGGTTTGTGTTAGTAGGTGCTTCCGTTGTGCTGCAGTAGTCTTTCTCTGGGAGGTGCCAGTTGCTCTGGGTTCCATTACATGTGCAGATACAAGAGTTTATCAAATAGTATTACGAAATAGCTGATTATGTTGGGAAATTATGTAGCAAAGCAATGTTTCATGATGGTCTAATGACGTTCAGAAAAGTTCATGTACTTGACCGAACTGGACTCAGTTTACCTCACGTAGCCCCGCCTCAGTGTGCAACATGTGTCTATTTTATTTGCAAAGAGGGTTCCTGTGGAACAGGTATGTTCATGACTTCATATGGAGTCACACAGGAAACCTGTGGGAAAAGGCAGTATTGAGACCTCACTTTGCTTATCCTAATTTTTCCTGCACAACAATGTTCTCCACTGAAGGACAACTTTGGTAGTTGCTGAAAGGAGGGGTGGTAGATTACAGGGACACAAAACTAACAGTGTTTGAACTGTTACAGGAAGGGAGTTTTTCATTGCTCCTCTAATAGCTGCAGCAGAAAGCTGCTATAAGAACTAGTATTTATCTTAACAATAATATTTTAGTTTTCATACTGAGGTAGTACTATTCTGTTGTCATGTGATCTCAGAATGCATTAATTTATAACAGCCTTTTTTTGAGATATATTAAATATCACATTAAGAGATGGTATCATTTCACTGAATAGCTCTATGTCTTTGAAAAAGTTAAAAAACAGTACTTGGTGTTCAAAGTGAATTCACCTTAAAGTGGATTCATTTTTATGAAGTTGAAAACTGAATCTATGGCTGTTATAGAAGCAGTTTTCATATGTTACTGAGTCCTTAGGGGAATTCTTGACTGCTCTCTAGAATGCAGAAAAATGTAGTGAAGGAAGTTATCCTCATTCCTCAATCCTTATAAATTTTGTTTAAAAAAACTTTGTGGAATGCTTGTGTATTTCTTTGTGGGCATTTTCTCTCAGTTTTGCCAACCTCAAATTCCAAGCTTAGCTCTTCAATACAAGCATTTTTTTACACTGATTTTTGTTTTTCTTTCACTTGGACAACTGACATAGTAAATCATGTGAAAGGTATTTAATTTTACTCTGTAAGTGGAATATTGACAGAAATGTTAAGAATATTGGCAGCTCGGTATTGTCTGCTGGCCCTTTACTGATATGAGAAACTCTTTGTACAGAGCTAAATTCTGTGATAAAATGTCATTTAGTACTTTCTTCGAAGGATAAGGATGTTGAATCTTAGCGTCCATATACCTGTAAATGCAAAAATAATCAATGTGCTCAAAGGACAGAGCCTTGGGAGACATATTTTAGTGCGAGGTGTCCCTGCTCATGGCAGGGGGGTTGGAACTAGATGATCTTAAGGTCCTTTCGAACCCAAACCATCCTAGGATTCTATGATTCTGTGGTTTAGTATGGTTATAGTATAAAGTAATTTTTAGAGTTTGTATCAGTAGAAATCAAATGTTTGTGAGACTATGGAAGGTGGATCAAACATACAGGCACAGTTTCACTAATACAGCACTGTAGATCAGTCATAGCAACTTGCTGTAAATGCATCTTTTGGGGAAAGTTGTCACTTGTAAATGCCAAACACGTCAGACTGATGTTGGGTTTGAAGTGGCGTGAAAAGGTTGTGAACTCCTTGGTCTTGCGGCGTCAAGGCCA
Source organism: Nestor notabilis (assembly GCF_000696875.1). Lineage (NCBI taxonomy): Eukaryota > Metazoa > Chordata > Aves > Psittaciformes > Psittacidae > Nestor > Nestor notabilis. The sequence continues at coordinate 14,101 of NW_009932235.1, read as the reverse complement.
TAGACCGCCCCTACAGCAGGGACACAGTATGTCTTGGGCATGAAAATTCATATCTTTTTTATAGTTACTGTTTCCTACCTTGGGAGAGACTGTGAGCTTAAGTGCTTGAAATAGATAATTAAAATAGCCAAAAGTGACTTACACGAGGAGAACCTTGTCTCGTGTTATTCAAATTTTTGATTCCTTATGCTTATATGCACAGAAAAGTAGCAATTGCTGTATGTCTTGTCATTCCAGAGGCAGTCAGGTTGATCACCCTGTGTTTTAGCAACAGGAACAAATGGCCTTCTCATTGGCATTACAAGGAGGATATGTTACAAAGTGAGATTCTGCATTTTGCTTCCAGAAAGTTTACAGATAGTCCAGATTCTTACCATTGAGAATGTTTTCATTGCACTCTCACTGAGCACAAGCACGCACTTCTCATCTGGAGGTCATGAACTCAATCAGTCCTTTGATGTAAAACGGTTTTGTATTTAGAGAAACATGAAAACTTGCCCTGTGTTAGAGTAGCTCTAAGATACCATCTGGCTTTCAGTGTATGTTTGAACATGTTTCCATCAGCCTTACCTCTTTTTAGAAAGTCTTTTTCCTGTCTTTGCTTATGTAAACTCTGTAAGTTGTGTATTTGTCCAGCAGGTGAAGAATAAAAGTAATTTTTCAGATACATCAGAAGGCAGATGTGTCATACTTAAAGGGTGGCCTTAGAAATCTATTATGAAGAGCAACAGTTGTATAGCTTAAGGGCTTCTTGCCTTCCTTCTGAGGGATGGCTGAAGAGTGAGGGAGTTCACTCTCCTGTTTCCAAAGTCATCCCATGACCAGAAATTAAAAATGTTTTGACAGTCCTCTAAGTGCAAAGTTATTTATCCCCTAGGACATGATTCATGCTTTCACTTAGACACTGAATCTAGAAGGCTCTTTGTTCTGTGTGGCCAAACTGCAGTTTGTACTTCACCTCTAAATTTTCTGCATATGGTTTATGTTTTGGGTTGGGGTTTTTTGTTTGTTTGGTTTGGTTTTTTTGTTTGTTTGTATAGGGTTTAGGGGTTTTTTTGTTTGTTCGGTTTGTTTGTTTGTTTGTTTGTTTGTATTAACTTTTGGTGCCATACAATTTTGAAGGGAATCTTAACCACTAGTTAAGAGGTGGTAATAGCTAAGTAACAGCTATTAAGGGCATGCTTCAGCATCTCCCTCTGCAGCTATCTGCCCCTGCAAGTAGTGAGATTTCAATCTACCCTGTATTTGTGAACTCCTTGGTGAACGAATGCTGGTGACTTGGTCACCAGGGCTGCAGGGGCTGCCATGATGGGTGTTGTGGCAGGTTGACCCTGGCTGAACACCAGGTGCCCACCAAAGCCCCTCTACCATTGCACTCCTCAAAGGCCTGTGGGTTGGATTAGGACAGGGAGAGACCATCCAGCAGTTACCATTATGGGCACAACAGACTTGACATGGGGAAAATGAATTATTACCAATTCAATCAGAGCAGGGTGAGGAGAAAAAATAAGAAATCTTAAAAAAAATAATAATAAAAAAAAATCTTATCCCCTGACTTCTCCATTCTTCCCAAGCAAAACTTCATTCCTGGTTTTATTCTGCCTTATTGCCCCTCCCCCCACACACTTCCAGCAGCACAGGCAGATGGGGAATAGGGGTTTTGGTCATCTTGTCATATCTCTGCCGCTCCTTCCTCCTCACAGGAGGACTCCTCACACTCTTCCCTTGCTCCAGCATGGGGTCCCTCCCACAGCAGACAGTCCTCCATAAACTGCTCTAGCATGGGTCCCTTCCACAGGGTGCAATCCCTCAGGAACAGACTGGTCCAGCATGGGTCCCTTCCACAGGGTGCAATCTCTCAGGAAGAGACTATTCCAGCGTGGGTCCCCTGCAGGGTCACAAGTCCTGCAGCAAACCTGCTCCAGCACGGGCTTCTCTCTCCATGGGATCATAGGTCCTGCCAGCTCCAGCACACTGTGCCGCTCTAGCATGGGCTTCCCATGGGGTCACAGCCTCCACTGGGCATCTCCCTGCTCCAGTGTGGGGTCCTCCAGGGGCTGCAGGTAGAGATCTGCTCCACCATGAGCCTCCATGGGCTGCAGGGGGAGAGTCTGCCTCACTGTGGTCTGCACCATGGGCTGCTCTGGAACATGAAGCACCTCCTTCCCCTCCTTCTTCACTGACTTTGGTGTCTGCAGATTTCTTCCCCTCACATATTCTCATTCCTGTCTCTGGCTGCAATTGCTCCTTCACAGTGGCTTTCCCCCCTTCTTAAATATGTAATCCCAGAGGTACTACGCTGTTGCCAATGTATATTATTTCTACTGGCAACCATTGCCGTGACCTAATGTATCAACTTCAGAAATAATGCTCATTTCATTTAAATAAAAAAGTGAAACTAAAAAAAAAAAATTAAAAAATCTCCAAACACCAAGGTAAAGGAATCAGTGACTGTAAGAAATTGTAACAGCTGCAGTAACAAAGGAAGTTGGCCCTTGAAATGAAAAGGGGAGTTAAACACCTCCGTCCAGTGAAGTGTCTTTACAGTGTTCATAAATTTCACTTGACGAAATTGAGATGTCTTGTTCAAGGCACTTGCAATGGCAAACTTCATTTTTCACTTGAGGCTGCTGTCTTCCCACACCCAGTAATGCCTGTAAGCTTTCACTGGTATTGGCTTTATTCTTAAGTTTGTTTTTTTCCCGCCTGCAGTTATATTTCAGATAGAAGATTTTTGAACAATATCACAGAATCTTTTTGTCAAAAGAAACAACACTCAACATTTGTAAATACTGAGTATCTTTCAGATTATCAGTATGTCAAAACAGCATCACTGAAATAAGCTGTGCTTTAATAAAAGATGGCGTTGTGGTAGGAGAGTGGCACCAGGCCTCAATAGTCATCCTCTCTGTATGGTGGTGGGAAGTTCAGTGGACAGTACAGCTAAAAGATGTAGAGGACTACAGGCTTTAGAGAAATGTAAGGAAAGAAGAAAGAAAGGATTGATGATAATTTTTTACAACTTTTTATTTCTGCACTTAAAATCAGATATTGGGCTTTGCATAATACATGTATCTTTCAGAGCAGAAACAGACATTTTAAAATCATGAACAGATTTCAGAGTTCTGTAAAACACGATGAGGCTAAAATCTTATGTATTTAATTTTCTTCCTGTCAGTGTTGTCTCGCCTCTTTTATGTGTTTGAAAAAGCAAATTTAAAGGTTTTGAAAACCCTTATTAAGACTGAAATGCAAATTGACACACAAGTATTACAATTTTCTTCTTTTCTTTGAAGTCCTAATGGAGGAGAATGTAGATACCTCTGAGTATGTTATGTTGGACGGGGCCAGGTTGGATGGGCCTTTGAGCAACCTGGTCTAGTGGAAGGTGTCCCTGCCCATGACAGGGGGCTGGAACTGGATGAGCTTTAAGGTACCTTCCAATGCAAACAATTCTGTGATGTTGATCAAGCCGTAGATTATGTAGTGTGCATCTATTTAGGCAGATTTGACTATTTTGGGATTTATCATGTTAGCATCTTCAGACTTGGTTAATTCATGACTAGATGCACAAAATTTGAGGAATAATTCTGCAGTGGGATCTTTGGAGGCTGGAAGTCTTTTGTGTAGTGGCTTGAAAGGAATAAGGAACCTCTAACACTGTCTTTTGCCTGGATGTCTGGCTGTGTGTGGGATGCTGTTAGAGTCATAACCTGTGGGAAGATAAATTCATCTTTTTCAGTTGCATAACTATGCATCACATTTTCTTTAACTTATAGCCCAGAAGTCTGACCACAGTAGGCTAGATATGATGCATGCATTTAAAACACAAAGGCATTGTCATAGAAAAAACCTCACATTAAGACTTGATTGAAAAAGAATCATTAATGCTGGAAGCAGGTGATAGTGTCACTGCAGATGTACATATAGAAAGAATGTATATAAATATGTATATACTTTGCACAGGTATTGGAAATAAAACAGCTTTATGACCAGTGGGATTTGCCATGGAAGGTGCTGCAGAAGTTCTGAGCTAAGGCTTCAGCCTTAGCGTCCAAATATGCTCTGTCATGAGGCTGGTGTAATCTAATAGACTGCAATCTTTAACTGTCCTTTAGCCTCGCGGCATCAGGCTGCAGCTGCCAGGATTGAGTATTAGTAAAATTCCTGTCCTTAAGCTCAAGTCTGAGAACAGGTAACATATTATGAAGTACAGGGTAAGGAAGAGTTACCTTCCTTAGGAAGATTATCTTCTTAGGCAGAGTTACCTACATTCCTTTATTCATAAAGAATATTTTATTGCTGTTACAAAAGTATTCATATTTCTGCATGTATTTGTATTTCAGAGTATTCTGAAATGATTGTGAAAAACAGTGTTATTGATGTTTGTTTATTTATTTCTGTTAGTGGTGGACAAGTCCTGATTCAGTACGTTGCAGAGAAGATCAAATGGAAGGCTGTTTAGTTGTTTTGGATAAATCATGGCAAACCAGTTTGAACTGTTTGCTTTTACATGATTTGTTTAATTTGCTACCTGCCAATATCCTGTTTCTGTGCATGTGGACATGAAGTTTGATTAAGCGGATGTTGTTAAAATACCTTGCTGCTTGCTCAGCTGAAGAAAAGTCAGGCCTGCAGCATCCCTGGAATTGGTTCTGAATATAAAAAAGACAGTGGTTGATTATGTACAAAATGTTAATTGTTGCTCTGCTCTGTCCAGACGTAACTAATGTGTGCCTTAATTTAGATACATTAACTGAGAATCATTACATTCACATGGGAAGAAATGCGTTTGTCACATTTGTTTACTTTCTCATGCATAGTGCATAACGTCCAATTTGACAATTCCTGTACTTGTTGGTGAGTGTAAGCCTCTTAAATTTGCTTTATGAGGTGGCTAAGCTGCTGGTTTTAACTTCCAAATGCCTTTTTCCATGTTCACACCTAGCTTTGGAAAAGTACTCCAGGCACAGGGAGTGGGGCAGGGAGGAAGAAGAGGGAGATGGAGCTGTGAATGCATGAACTGGCCACAGGAGATGTGAACTCTGAGCAGTCTGTTGGAGTCCCCAGGCAAAATGAATACAAAGTCAGATCCCTCTGCAGAAGGCAGTAAAACCAGTGCAGTGCTTCCATTTACTGGAAGCTCTCATTATTTCACAGCACTGTAGGCTGGAATTATAGGGACAACCCATGAGAGCGAATCACAGACTTTTCAAAACATGTTGCTGGGTGCCATGGGGAGTAAAGGCAATTTTACGTCCCAGTTTTGGGAGTAATACTGAATTTTTAAATAGGTTGGTGATCGGTAATAGGTCAGAATTTGCATAGCTGGGAATGCTATTATTTATGTGAAAGCAAAATGTGAGGTGTGAAAGCTTTTAATGCAGTTTTGAGTCAGCCTAACTAAATGAACTGCATTTTAGGGTGGGTATTTTTTGAAGCACAGAGATGTGATTGGTTTTCACTGGATACTTTTCAGAGTCTGGCATGGGGCTTCTGTTTGTCCCACTTTCAAAATCTTTGTTCAAAACCCTAATGGTGCTGAAATTAGAGAAACATAAGGGGAGAGATCAGAATCTTCTTCTCAAGTAGTTCAGTAACTTTTTTAATTCAATTGACCAAAATAAAGAGATGGAATACAGCACCCAGGTGCTCAAGAAATGTGTTGTATCATGCTGTACTCTCTTGACTTTCACCTTTTAAAAGTGTGATACTCATTCAGCATGATAAGCGATCTATTTCTAAAATCTCTGTGGTGATGCAAGCAATACTGGATTGTCACAAGAGATCCTGCTTGTTTTATCACTGTATTATATTTCGTAGTTCGGTTACTGATTTTAAGCAATGATCACCCTCACTGATCACCTGCCTAACTGGTGTTGTAAAATCACACTAGAGAACAATCTTTCAGTGCATCACTCTGGAAATAACATGGAAGTAGCTTCAACAACAATTATTTAATAATTCTCCCAATTAATGTCAGTTTTCTACTCTGGAAGATTGTTGTAATGAGGGACACCCGGGGGCTGGTCCTTCAATCAAAACAGGAACTATTTATTCTTTAAGTCTCGGTGTGTATATGCATGGTTTCTTAGTTTTATTAGGCAATCAGATACATGTGGTACTTGACATTGTTGTTGCTTACTATGAAATGATGCTCATAAATGTCATTCATAAAGAATTTATTACATAGAAGCTCACCACTTCTACTCCAAGAAAGACTGTGAGTCTTTCCAAAAGGATATTTTTGCAGCAGTCTCTCTGTTGCACATAAAGTGCAAATAGGCTCAGGCTACCTTGCTTTTTCCCCAGATGCTGATGAGCAGTCAGGCAAGTTAGCATGCTTGAGAACCACGCTCTGAAATAGGAGCTGAGGGATTGCCAGCTCCTACTGCTACCTTGTGTGGCTTTTTGCTCTGGAGCAGACAGTTGACTTGTTAGTTTTGAGTACAGAAAACCAGAAAACTGCAAATGCTGATGGCGTAACTTCTCCAAATGTAATCCTTCCAACTGCCATCGGTTATTCCAAGACTTATGCTTAATGTGATGTAAAAAATGTGACATAAAGTGTGTAAACACGTCTTGGAGTAACAAAAGTAAAAAATTGGAATATTTTTGATGTTTTTATGACGTGCTCTTAAAAGCAGTCTAATGCACATTCCTGCTCATGCTCTTCACTTTCTGTATGCATTTAATTTTTCTTCCTTTTCACGGTTAAATGCATATAGCAAAATAATTCGATTCAATTCAGTGGTTGTGTTTTAACTGTCTATATGGCACACACAGGTGTAGTTTTAGTTTTTCTAGAAGAAACTGAGTTATGAAAATGCTTTAATATCTGCAGACATCAAGTTTTGTGGTCAAGACTTGATGAAAACTTTGTGCGTAGATCTTCATAGATCAACCTTGAACAGCCTTTGAAAAGATGACTTTATGTCAAAATTGCAATTTTATGGCATCAGCTTTGTAAAGGAGTTTTCCTCCTTTATGCGTTTATATTTTACTATGTAAAAAAAGATGTACTTGCATGAGTTTCTCAAACCTTTTATCCTAAAAGTACCACTTGCTGGCAAAATTGTGGAAAACAGTGAATGAAAGATGAATATTAGTAAAAATTAAGAAAAAAATATGTAGGTCAGCATGGGTGAAGTTGGCACAACTGCCATCTGTTAAGAAATTAGCTTTCAGTATTATGTTTCCTGCAACATCATATGTTAGACATATTTTTATTAAAAATAAACCCCCCTTTTGGCTCCTTCCTTTAAGAAATTACCTTTTTTTCTTTTCTGTTTTCCTTTTCAGAAATTCATCAAGTCCATTATATGAAAAATAGTGGAAAATGTCTTGTTAAGTATGTCAGGATGCACTTTCTGCTGCACTACTCATAATTAAGCGCAGGTTTAATTTATTTTTGTGTTGTAAGCCCTGATGGTCTAGAAGAGCCAGTACTGTATGCCAGCACTTCAGAAACAAACACAAAAATGATGAGAGGTTGAGAGGAGAGTAGAGAGATAGGCAAAGACAAAGAATGGTGGCACTCTTCTACTATTAAGCAGTTTAAGGGACATCTACATCACTTGTAAACACTTCTGTTTATTGCTGCTTTTATAGCCTATAATTAAAATCCAAGCTGTTAGTTGCAGTTCAAGTATAACCAACCTTAAAAATGCCACGAAGCAACCAAGATGATAGACTACACACATTATAAGACTCTTCACATTGTTGCCTGCTGTCTCTATACCCTATTTACAGTGACTGGAACTGAAGTAAAAAAATGAGTCTACTCATCAGAAATAACAAATATGGATTGTTAAGTTTTAGCACCCTTTCAGTGAGCTCAAATGAAGTTTCTTGTAAATGATTCATTCTATCTTATTGCTAAGACATCCTAATTAAAACCTTCCACCTTTTCAACTTCTAAAAACGCTTGAGAACAGGAGCATAGCTGAAGCTTTTTTTAATCATGCGGAATTTCTTTTGTTCCTAATTAAATTCAAGTAGATAGCTGGTAGCTTGCACTAGCCTGAATCTAAATACAAGATTAGGGACAGAGTATCTTTTTCAGATCTGTCTGGATCAGTTGAAAATAATACTGCTTCCACTTTCTTGCCCACAAGTTGGCAATGAGCATCCCTGCATATTGGCCAAAGCAAGATATGTGAACTGCCCCGTCAGAAATGGCTCTCCACTGAAGTGGATTAAGGAGGGCTCCTGTGGTACTTTTTCCTTTTTCAGTGTACTTGTTTTTTTGTCAGGGGAAACTACTGCACTCCAGGAAACAGATGGTAACAAATCGTTTGGGAGCAAGAATTTCTTTAACTGCTTTGGCAGTTTTAAAGTGAATATGAATTTGAGCTCTAACCTGTCAGTGGAGGCACTGAAATGTGACTGAGACTCATAAAAGTTCTCAGCAGCTTTGTATTAACTCTGAGTTCTATCGCTGGAGGCAGGCCATACTTTTTACATGTGGATTTCATCCTGTAGTAGACTTGGATAAACGAACTTAGTGCATTAAAACTCTATACATCTTCCCTGTTCTAGATTGTCTGCAATAGTACTAAATTATTCACAGAGTCTTAATTAAAGCTTTCCTTTTTGGCCAATTTCCTAACTTGCTTTTAGATTTTGTTTCATTGTAGCTAGGCAGCAGCAGGACAAGATCTGACATGCAAGCACGCACTCTGAAAGGTTCTTCCCTTCTATTTTTCCCAAGCATGGCTGCTGTTTCTGCAGCTCTGTGATCACTTTCTTCCTTTTCAAAGGTCTCTTACCAGCTTTGTCCAAGGAGACCCTCTAAGCTAACCCTAGCTGGATTCAGGTTCTCCTCCAGCATTTCAGAACTCAGGGTGGTGGTGGGGTTCTATCATTTGATGTGGGGAGAGGATCTCTTTTATGGTCTCTTTCATGCTCGAGAGCTACCCTGTCAATCTAACCAGGGGCCCTTATCTCTATCCTGCATCTTCTTTAGCTGACCCAGCTATTGTGATTGATAATTTCTCATTTCATATTACTTAGGCAAAACATTGCATGTAGTGATTCAGATTTATAGTCTGGTTTCCTGCATCTTGCATCTCTCTGCTTCTAGGTCTCTTTCAGTTCATCTTTATCCTATGCCATGGGGATAATATTTCAGAAAACCTGATCTGTAGAACCTCTGTCCTGCTTCCCATTGTCAAGGTGTTCATTACAATCATAAATATGAATGGACTTAAGACCAACTGCGTTGCAGAATCTCTCAAGAGCATGGTTCACTCCATCCACATCTGCTTCTCACAGTTATTGTCACCTACCTAACTGTATGTGAAATATGTTTCCAAGCAAAAGGACAATTGCAGGCATCATCCTGTCTGTCCTTGAAGATCTCCAGCCTAAGCCTCAGTGTTTTTAATTTTTATTTCAAAGCAACACATTTCTGTGCATACTTTATTCTTTATATTTGTGTTTGGTGTTTTTTTTTTCTCATCGAAAGCTTGGACTTAAACTCTTACCTCTTGGCGTTAATAACAAAAGTACTCAGCACTTGAACTAATTGCCCTCAGTATACTTTGTGCATGTTAATTATCTCTAACACGTCTTTAAAGTGTCAAGGTTTATTCACACACTCTGTGCTCAGAAACACGGTGTTGGATAGTGGCCTCTTCCCTGAGATGGTGTTAGAAAGGGTGAACACTGGTGTGCTAACAACTACCTGCGCTTCTTCAGAATACTACACACCTCTTTTGATGTTTCAAGCTATCTTAATATGCAAGAGCTTTTATAAAGAAAGAATCTGCATAATATTCAAAAAGAGCTGTAGCTCTGCGTTTATTAATACTAATATTGTAACAGTGAAAAAGGTGTACTGGAAGGGACTTAGAGACAGAAGTCTGTAAAGATACAGTAAGTCGATCAAGAAAAAATGTGTCATTTTCATAACTCACAGTCATTACACTTTATAAAGCGTGTAAATGAATTTCTGTGTATCCTGGGAAGAACTGAATCTTGTTACCACGGTTATTAAAGTTAACGAGATTTAAATGCTGAGCTAATAGGCCTGCCTAAAAAGGAGAAGCACTAAACATTCTCAAAGAGAAGTGGTGTTTCCTTTCTAACTTTTTTTTCTTTTAGGAAGTAAGTGTCATACACAAGACGTACATGACAATGCCTGTTTTTCTGGGATACACTGGAATATGGGAGGAGACCCTAGGTTTTTGGTTGGGATTTTTTTGTTTGGTTGATTTGGTTGGTTGGTTTTGGGTTGTTTTTGTTTTTATTTGTCCTGGGTGGTTCTGTTTGGTTTTTTTTCTCCCAGAAAGTAGATGATGCCAAAGTATAAAAACACCACATCAAAGAAGACAAAGCAGCTTTGTTGGATTCACTCTAATGAACATGTCTAGCTTTCCTTTATGAGATAAAGGAGCTCCGTGTTGTGTTTGCCCTTCATACCTACCCATGATGTGTTTCTTCAGACTCTGGTGAGGATCACTCCTGGGCCACCAAAACTCTTTCAGCAGTGTCCTGTTTGCTTTTCTACCTGAAATCACAGGTGATTGGGTTTGGGTTTCTTTCTCTGTAGTTAAACCAACTATGTCAGCTGGTTTAATAAAATATATTGCTTGTTGACAGTCTCGTTAGATTTATGCATCTCACTGAATTATGCAGCTTATCAGGTTGCAAAGAGACAGGCTGATTTGAAGTTACATGGCTGCCTTCAATGATTTGACAGGAAGATTATGTCTTGTCGTGTGCAGGCAGTGCTGTCTTAACATCTTGAATTACTACATGCTGGCAGACTGACAGATAATTCCAGAACTAACATTGTGCCTATCAAAACCGAGTCTAGGAAAACAAACAGGGTGTATTTCAGTAACATTTTAGCAGTAACAAGTGCAGTTTTAAAAAGGAATAAGCCTTGGGCATAGTGAAGTATCTTTGTTTCAGTGAACAAAGCAAAGCTTTAAGTAGTAACAGAAAAATGAAGGGCAATCACACTCCTGCCAAAGCTCTGATGGTAATGTTTCCAACTCTGGGACACTGTCACTAACACATGGGCCTTTCCAAGATGTTTAGTACAGACTAAAATGATACCATGTGCCTGTTACTTTCCTTCCTGAAAATGATAATAAGCCTTTCTGTCTTTTCTATTACCTAATCATCTTTTGTTTTTTCACTTCTAAAATCTTCTCTAGATGAATAGCACTTCCAGTGCAAGCAGATCCACTGCTTCTGTATTATTGACAGCCTATGGAAGGCTGTCAACCTTGTTAGCACTGCTGTATGTAGCCTATGTGCTCCCAGCGTAGGATTTGACCACAGCTGTTATTTTCTACTCCACCCTCTTGACAGGGAGACTGTGGACCCCTCTGTTACTGAGTCACAAATCAGATCCTGTGGTGTAGAGCTTCTGGCTTCCCAGTTGAGTAAGTCGTGCTCAGAGCTGGAAGGGGGAATGTGGGACTCAGTCCGGCCGCTTGTGCTAGAGCTTGAGCTGCCAGGCTGTCCCTAGGCAAGGCTCTTTGTTAAAAGAGACAGGGGGAGAAGAATAATTACTAATTATTTAGGACCTAACTGTGAGCTAGGTCAGGCCTATTTGTTACGACTCTCTACTGAGATTAAAAGTTGGGAGGAAAAGGTGGTATGACAGCTGGCAAATTACTGTAGTAATACAGCTGTTACTATGTGTATTTTCATTATCACTAGTCACCAGGATTTTTAACGTATGTATCTAGAATATATACCTAGCAAGTTTTTTTATACAAGTGTAATCTATAACAGATCTCCTGGAGGGAGAGGGAGATTGTCAAGATTACACATTTAAAATGAATCATGTCGTGTGCAGTATTGTAGTCAGTTTCTATGGTGGATGTGCAGGAGAGGTGGTATTTTTATATATGCTTATATTTCAGGATGCTGACTGTCCTATTTCTAAATTTATATAAGATTTTCCTAATACAAGGATTGAATTATTTGTCTCAAGGGTTAGTGAAACAGCAGATATTTGTTTTGCTTCAGGAGAGTCTGACTAGACTTGACCTTGAATGTTGTTTGATCTTTTGTTTTTTGCTTTCCATACACTGGAACATGCAGGATTTTCTTTCATCAAATTACGAACATTATACCTGAAAGTGATCTGGTGTTAAATGCAGTATGTTTGTCATTTGTCAGGCTGTTTCTCTTTCCTGCTCTGTGACTCTCTTGATTAGACAAGAGAGTTTTGTTTGAACTGAATTTTCCTCTTTTGAGTCACTGAAATAGCATGATTTAATTACTGCAATAGCCTCCTTCAGGAGGTGGGCTAGATGGAACTGTTTCTTTGCATCATGGGCTACTTCAGAGAACAGTAAGTGTCCATGGCTAAGGAAAGGATCTGCTCAACAGACGTGATATATATAATATCTAGAGACAGCACCTATCTGATGGAAGGCAATTCTGAAATACTTCCTGTTATTGTTAGTCTCCCTAAGCTGTTTGAACTTTTGCTTTCAAAGATAGTTTGAATTAACTTAGTTATTTTAAACTGTTTTGTGTTTGTTTCTACAAGTTTTCTTACATAGAGAGAATAGCTAGCAACAGGACAGTATCAGTGTATCAGTGTGCTTCATCCTTCAATAGTGTGAATCTTGGGGTAATTCAGGAACAGCAAATACCTGCCTTGAAAAGATACCTCCAGTAGTTGTACGCAGTATATCTGTAGTCTATAAATAATTCTTTCTTTTTTTTTCTGAGCCAGATGAGATACTGAGATAGATTAAAGCTGACAGTTTGAAGTATAACAGAGGAAGCAATACGTGGAAAAGGCTATTGCTTTGTTCGTAAGTGAATGTAAATGAATAATTTAATATTAGCTACAGAGCAAAGGTTTCAGCACAGATTCCTCTTTTAATTCTGTGAAAGTCAGTCAATGTTGCTTGCAACTTTAATTTGGATTGCTCGGTCCTGTGCTTACTGTGTCCACATGACTCTCATCAGGCATTCTGTTGTTCCTATTCTAATCACAAAGCCGTAATTAACTACAGTTACAGAATGAGATGTACACTTCCAGTTTTGCTGCTCAGAATCTCTCCACAGTGTTCTTCCACTGCTGAATCATTTTTGAAGCAGCTGTTAAGGCTTTATTTTTCTTCCAGACCTGTAACAAAACTAACTGCATAATGTCGATTTTTATTTTCTTTTTTTCACTGCAGTTTTCCCTTTTTTTCTTAATTTCTGCCTTTTTTCTATGGGAGATGTAGAAAAACTTGGATTTTGCTGTCAGCTTATTACTTTGAGAGTTGCGAGATATTAATTGCGATACTAAGAGGCTACTTTGAACCTGTGCAATTTTAGAGGTTTGAGGACAGCTCAGGGCAGTACTTTTTTAAATAGGTCTTCCTGTTGTATGTGTTATTAGATGTTTACATTAGCTTTAATTGATGTAGAATGATAAGGCTCTTAGTAACAGATGATAAGTAGAGGTAAGTGCTGGTTATGGGTTTAGGATGTAGTGGCTATAAATAATATTTGATACTCATGTATTCTTAATTCTTTAAAATGCACCTGGCGAGGTCATTTGCAAAAGCACTCTTGGCCTACTTTTACTGCTGCTGACTTGGTAGCAAAGAATTAGGCCAATACTAAGCACTTGTGAAAATTCCTCTCCTAAATTTACTTAGATTTGCTTCAGCCTCACACCTTTGATTTGTCTTTTTGGGGTAGACCAAAGTAAGTGGCATTGTGTGCTCCAGAGAAAAGGTGGGAACAAATATAGTGCTGACTGAGGCTGTCCTGTGACATGGAGAGGAACAAAATATATTGAACCTGAAGCAACTGAATCATGATGACATCAAAACATCAATCTTAGCTGCAAAATTTTAGCTTAGTTAGCATAATACTAATTTTTATGCCTGCTTTAAAGTTGTAATTGCTCTTGTTCCTGGTAGCCTTCTGTTCCACAGGTAATGTGAAATATCGGTTGCCCTAGAGAGGCCTAGTCTGTGCTCCTGGCAGCCAGAATATGAGAGTCAGCCCTGGGTGCTGGATCAGTGTTTTCACACCTTCCTGGATGAATATTCAAGGAGATATATATATATCATATTGAATATTCATATATATATATATGTATTATTTTTTTATATATATATAT
>NW_009932234.1:141430-142514 GCF_000696875.1 Nestor notabilis | reverse complement strand
CCCAAGCCTGTACCATTCCATGGGGTTGCTGTGGCACTGGGAGAGCTCTCCAAGGCAAGTGGACATGTGACAAGGAAAAAGGAAATGAAAATAGCCTAGTTCTCATAGAGAAGAGCAGCGAGAAGCAGCAGCCATGGCAGAGGGCTGCTCTTACCATGATTCACCCAGGACAGGAAAGCAATACTTGTCTGTAAAGGCAGCAGTGAGGAGGCTTACACTGCTAAGCACTTGCTTCACACCAGTGCCCCCACAGCACAAGAGAAAACATGTAGTCTCAGAATCAGATGCTTAAGTAAGGACAAGTAAGTGGGGCACCAAAGCATCCTTTCCTACTTATAATCTTTCCTCCTTATCCAGACCTTACTGACTGATTTCTGTGGAGCCTCTGCTCTGTTCAGTTGTTGTCTCTTATAAACCACTCAGTGATACTGCAGAGAAAGAAGAGCCTCCATCATCAGGATGTGTTCAGGCAAGCTTGTTTGGACTTGGTTCTTATCTCTGCAAATAACTCAGGTGGCCACAGACTGGTCTGTGGGTCCTTCATCATCCTCCTGTCCATGCCAGGTGGGGAGACTTAATAATAGATGTTGGATGCTGCAAGAAGACGCAGAATTTAAATGAATTCCCCTTCCTTCTTAGTAATAAAAATGTTTCTCCCCTAAGAGCCCCTTGATTAATTGATCTGGCAACTGACAAATCAATGATGGGAATGCATAAAATCCAATAGGAACGGATGAAAATAGCATTATGTTCCATCTGATGCAGTCAGCGATGTCATGCAAAGAAGTGACAGCAAAAAAATAGGGCCTTGAGCTGGAGATCCTTCATTAAGATGGGCAAAGGTATTATTAAGTAAAAGAACATTGATTTTATTTGAAAGATTTGGCCATCCATATTAAATATAATCTCAGAAATGTAATCTCAGTAGTTGCTTTAAATGTCAGCCTCACTTGGCTACATCTGCTTTGCTGGGGTTGCTGGTCCAGAATGAAAATGAAAACTTCATTCTCCATCACCCATTGTACTCCATTAGCAGCTTTATAGGTTGTGCCCATACCAGGGAAAATTAGCATATGGCTTTCCC
>NW_009932234.1:103256-141408 GCF_000696875.1 Nestor notabilis | reverse complement strand
CCCATGCATATAAAACATGTGTGATGGTAACAAAACAAGTAACTTACAAAGACAGAAACAGCCGATGCACAGGATATTTCAAAGCCAAAACTCACTTTAAACTCTGGGCTTTCATGTGAGGCTTGAATACTGGGCCAAATTCTCCACTGCTATGAAGGCATGTAGCTCTGCTGGCTGCGGCTCCATGTCCTTGGAAGCTAAAGCCCCTCTCCCAAGTCCAATCTGACATATTCTGCTGAAGATGTTTTTTTCTGGGTCCCACATGTCCAAATGCAGTGACAGCAATGCCTGCACAGGGCCGCTGTGTCTATGTGTCAGTTGGAGAGGGGTGGCATTCAGGGATGCTCCCAATAGCTCATCAGAGAGGTGGATGCCTCAAAACTGGCGAAAAGCATCACCTTACAGCACCATCGATGAGAGGATTCTCACTCAGGTGAGTGTTCCCACAGCATGCTGAATGACACCACTGTCCCAACTGGAAGCATGGGCACAGTCTGAAAGAGGCATCCCCCAAACCTCAGAGGAGTTGAGGATAGCATCCCCTGGGGAAGAAGGAGAGGAGGAGAATCTTTGCTGGAGGCAAAAACCCAAAGCCCAGCAACAGGGTGCTCTTTGCTGCCTGCCATGGAGATGTGCAGTCAGAAATCCAGCACTGCAAGTGCAAGCAGTGCTCTCACCATCTGAGACTGTGTCCGCCTGAGCCTGAGGCACCTACTCTGCGCCAGCCCTGTGCTCTCCCCTCAAGGCCATGGGGTGAGAACAGCAGCCTGTGGACAGCGATGGAAACAAAAAGTGCCACCAGATGAGAGGGACCATGGGCTCAGAAGTAGCTGGGAAAACATTGTCAGGAGCAAGGGAAGATTGGAGAGTTTCGATGTGGTTATTCCAGTGGGCACGGGCAAGGCAGCGGTGCGGACGGGGGGGTGGCTGAGCACACCGGTTGCATAGCTCTGCTAAAGGAGCACAACAAAAAGCATCTAAACAATTTCTTTGCAAATCAGAAGTGTCCAGACACAGCTGAGGGAACCAAGTCACTTGGCTGTAATGGAGCCGATTTGCTTCTTCAAAGCGCAGCATATAAACCCTTCTATAGCCACGCACCACCAAACCTATTTTTTCTCCCTGCCAGCTGTTAAAAGCCATTTCCATGCCTCCCTCTCCAAGCCTTTACCCACTATCCTACAGCTACCATTTCATTGCCTGCTTGAGCACTGAGGAGCTGATCGGCAGAGGAATAGGAATAGTCCCATACAGGTGGGGCTGCCCAGGAGACAGGGAGAGGGAGCACCGTGAGCAACCATGTATGGCAAGGCTCACCCCATGTTCCTCCAATGTCAGGTCTGCTCCATAAATCACTTGTGGTGATGGTGCTACAGCAAGAAGGAGCACGATCTTTGCGTTGTGTAGAGAAAAGAAAGGAAGTGCCTTGCCCCTGATGCTGAGGACACCAAAAGCCTCATACGGGTCCAAGAACGGGTACATGGGTAAAAGAAAGCTCTTTGGAGAGCTTGCTAATGCACAGAAAATATCTCTGTCTCTGAGCTCCTCAGTGACACTTTGCTGGCGATGTGTAGGGTTTGTGAGCAAGAACCCTTGTGGGTTTGCCCTAATTTTATTCTCCTCCTAATAGCTCCCTTTCATGGCTGCAGAGAACTTTGCTCCGACCAGCTTCTCCCTGACCTGATGTGGAAACTTAATGATCCTTCCTTAGGTCCACTATTTTTACTTCTCTGTTGCCACTGTGAAACAAACCAGACAAAATTGCCATAAAGATCATCCTACAGGACATGGGTAAAGCTTACATTGCCTTAATGTAACAGGATCTAAGTGTTAGGCTGGAAACAAGGGGGGCTTTTCCCCACATCTTTCCTCTGCAGAGCGGGAGCAGCATCATCTTTCCATATGGAGAAGGGCAGGGGTACCACAACCATTTACACCATGATGCCCCTGGATCAAACAGGCACAAACACCTGCCTCCCCTCGCAGTCAGTCCCAGGGGGTGTCCTATGGAAATACAAACACAACCTGCCTCTGGAAAAAAAGGAAGAAGAAAATGGAAAGAGAATAGATTTGGGCGAGTCGGGTAGTTATGAAAAGCCACGGAGCACAAAGGGGAAAATACACATGGAAAGGAAAATACTGAAGCTTTTGTGTGATGCCAGCAATTTTCCTTCCCTTCGCTGGGGAAGGAGCTGCATGAATGTGCAGTGTTACGGTTTGCTCTTTCAAATGGCTGAGTCAAATACCAGCTAAATTACAACGAGCCGTACGGAGACATGAGGGACACATAATGACAATGTTTTGTCATTCCTCCCTCAGACTAGATGGATGTGGAAAGCAGGAAGAAGGGGGGGGGAAAATGCATTAGGATTCAGATAGGATTTTGATAGCAGTTATTAGATGGAATGTAAAGGTTATTTTTAAACCCGAACCCTGGGTGCTGTTCCAAGCATGAACAGACTGGCAAATGATCTGAATTTTTCCATTTTCTTAATATTGTTCCTAGGGATGTGTTTACCACAGAGGCAGGCAGTGTAGACTTGGAGTGTAAGAAAAGGGAAAGGTGGAAGAAGAACAAGCATTTTGCTGGGTACACAGGGAACACACATACCAACAGAGCAGCAGCTGGAACTGAGATTGCATTGCCACTACACCTTGGTCCCAGGTACAGGCAGCAGAAGTGGACAGGCAGGAGGCTGACAAGGGTTCTGGAGAGATCCAGGCAGGCTTCGTACCTGAGTTCGTAGGAAGCTGCTGCACGTCCACTTTCTGGGTGGTGGTCTTGCAGAGTGTAGCTGGGATTCAGAACTGCCTAGACCTTGCCCTAGATCTTGTCTTGTTCTCACTGAGGAGCTGTGGTTTTCATCCACAAAGAGAAGAGGAAAGAAAAAGGCTTGTTACTCAAACCAGAGCAACGCACCAACCCTAGTGGGGTGGTGGACACTGCAGAGAGAGGAACCATCAGACTATCCTAGCCCCACCACCATAGCCACAGGGCTGACTTTCTCGCTTGCATCCCAGTGTACCCACATCCTTCCCATAGTGCTCAACACTCACTGCCCCTTCCTTTGTCACACTGGGCTCCTCAGAGTGACTTGTTTCAGGCCCTCCTCTCCAGCTGTGTTTTGCTTAGGACTTTAGCCTCTCCCTCATTAGTTTTTGGGCCTGTCCAATGTCAGCTGCGAATAACTCATCTGATGACTTGGGATCATCTGCCATGTCATCTGTATCGTGGTCACAAACCAGTTGTGGTTCCTCCATCCCTGGCATATTTAGGGCCAGAACTAGCTATCACACCTTCCTGGCAAGATTTTCTTCTCTAAAACCTTTCTATAACGTGCAGTGCTTGAGGCACTGGCAGCTGATACTTGTTTTTGCAAATGAGCAGTAGTTCATGTGGCAAAAGATGAGTGTGGAGGAGCATGGTAAAGGTGGTGGTTGGCCACAGTGGTTTCCTAAGGGAGGCAAACAGAGGTTGTGTTCACTAGTAACCCTAGTGCTGCAAGTAGTTGTTGGGTTTGGGTTTTGCTGACCACTGGGCTATATATTGAGGCCTGGTTAACAACATATCCCCATTTCCAGCCAAAGCCTGTTCTTCTCTTGCCATATCTAGAGTTCGGCACTGCAGGACCTAGGCAGGGATGCCAAGCTAAGGTTACCTACACAAGCTCCAGCTTGCTGATCCTTCCTGGGTTCATGTGGCATTCCAGTTGGCTCAGTTGCTGGTCTTTAATATTGTCACCTTGTCATTCTTGTTGCTGCTCATCATGAGCATCATGCATGGTAGCAGCCATACTACTGCTGTAAGAGCTTGTGAAGCAGTGTGTGTGTTGCCAGCGACACACAAGCAGCTCCCTCTCTTCCCAGCCCGAGTATTTACTCCCTCTTGCAAGCTTCCCCTAGCTGCTGCCATCCCCTGGGAGCACTGAGGGGAGGAGGATGCTGCCACCTTACACAGAATGCCCATCTGTGTGCTGTCCATGCCCATGGTCTTAGATACCAGACAAAGTGTTAAGAGCAAAAGGTTAAAAGCCTCCCAGCAGCCCTGTGTGCTTTGCCCAAGGAGAGGCTGTGATAGCAGCACACCCCTGTCCATGGCGCTGTGATGCTCTTGCTCAATCCCATGTTTTTCCACCCTGGCATGTGCGTAGCGACGACTTGCTGCACTCATTTGAGCTGTGCACTGAATGAAGATGAAGTGACATCGTCATGGCAACACGTGTGGATTTCCTGGTTGCATGGCAACCCGATGCAGGCTGATGTAAACCGTGTGCTTGTTTCCTCCTCTGGCTGCTCTCCTTTGATGTGTCTGTGAGATATGGGGTTGTTTTAGTCGGGTTTTTTTCCTCTGTTGGACGTGCCATGACATCAGAATGATGAGAATGTTGTTTTGTGTGCACAGAGGGGAAGAGACAGAGATTATCTCCTCTGAGAGCCCTCATCCCAGGTGCTGTCTTGCTTAGGGGCACAAACAAGCACAGCTTATTTTTAGAGGCTTGATAGTACTTAATCTTGTATTTATTGCAACTACTTCATGTAGCATAGACTGGAGGAGACAAGAAGATGCATTTCAGTGGTTTTGTCTCAAGGTATCCTCTTGATTTGTGCATTAGTCTTGTCAAAGGTACAGTATTTTTGTGCCTGGGGCAGCTGTAAACAGGTCTGGGTTTTTTTCACAGCATCTATAGGGAAAGCTGCAGGTCTGGGTTTTGTGCAGACCAGGTATCTGCAGAGCTGACTGACCCATTAGCAGTTTGATGGGTCATCTGCAGTACGGCAAGATTAGAAGGTGAAATAGTAAAAGTCTGCAATGTTCTTCTTGCTTAAGGGTGTGTTTCTTTATGTTGGACCTGAAGAAGGTCTTTACAGTGATGGTTGTGGGTTCAGTCTCTGCTGATGGCCAAATGGTCAGGATCTGCAGATCTCAGAGCATGTGTTTGCTAAATGTGTCTTGGTTCACTGGCAATGAAGACCCAGGTAAGATGCTAGAGGTAGCTCATAAGAAGCTCACGTTGCATCAGTCTTCTCTTTGGTATCTTGCTTTGGGACACCTGGCCCTCGGGCTCAGGAAGACAATTAGCACTTTAATAGCTAGTCCCCTTCGTGGAAGACATGAATTCAATTAGTGCAAAATACTCAGCCTTTCAGAGCTGTGGAGACAGCTCCCATAAGCCACAGAGCAAGAAGCAGCCACATCAGCACATGTGCTTGGAGGAGAGAGTCCTAGGGCCATGCTTCAAACAGAAAATTAGGCAGAAGAGGTCTCCCATAGGAAAAGCAAAGCTCCTCAGATTTCTTCATTAGGTTGCCCCAGTAAGGATGAGAAGGACAGATTGACATGGGGAGCTCTGTCTCTGATGGGTCTTCAGTCACCTGCGTGCCTATGGGGTACATCAGCTAGAATATCATTTGGCAATAAAGAACAATTCAAAGCAGGGGATGATGAATTAGAGTTGGGGAATTCAAATCATTCAGCAAGTCCTTCCAAATCCACTGAACTATGCACTTCCCCCTGCTTGGGCCTCTGCATGTCCCATGTAGATCAATGGAAGGTGGTGAAACTCTTCTGGTAATGGTATGTAACGGCCCAAGGAGAGAAGCAACAGGCTATGTGACAGCCTGGAAGAGGGAAGGTGCATCAAGCCCTTAGCAGATCAGAATCTGCATTGCC
Organism: Nestor notabilis; assembly: GCF_000696875.1. Taxonomy (NCBI): domain Eukaryota; kingdom Metazoa; phylum Chordata; class Aves; order Psittaciformes; family Psittacidae; genus Nestor; species Nestor notabilis. Next base: position 135,737 of record NW_009932234.1, on the reverse strand, counting down.
AGAGCACCACAGAGGGACAGAGCATCCCAGGCTGAGACCAGGACCACCTCAGTCAGTCAGTGGTCCTCGCAACTTGGTTCTGGAGATAAGGGCCTCCTGCATATAGACTTGTGCTTGTATGTTTTTGTGCTATATGGGATACGCAGACTGGGCCCTTGGAGAATTATGCATCCATCCATGCCATCATTTGTGAGTGGACATCCATCCATGCCATCACTCATTGCCCTAAGTGGTTTGAGAGAGGGGAAACACTACACATCTGTGCAGTATAAAGGGTAAAAAGTCCCCTGGCTCAGCCAGGAAATCCATGCGTGTCCCAGTGACTCCAAAATCTAAGAAGTAAATAAACAAAGTAATAAAATAATAAAATTTATAATAAAAAAATGTCAGGTTTTAGCAATGTGGCACCTCCAACTTTGCAACAAAGAGTTTTAGAAGAGCCAGAAGAGATTTGTATCCCAGTTTTCACATCATTAGGTCCAGGAGATGCAGATGAAGTAATCTGTAAGGATCTGAAGGCTTTTATCATCCCAAAGACAGACTGGATGGTTGTACACATCACTTCTCAAACACTCAAGGTGTTATTTAAAGACAGCAGCCTCCAAACAGCTCTTCCACATGATCGATGGTAGCAAAAAGGGATTTGTCGCTGTTTGGCTTCAGGCTTTTCACACAAAACCATGTTTTATACCGTGTTTGCTCAAATGAAAAAAAATACTTCAAAAAGTCTTTATTTATTTGCCAATAAATGGTACAGAACCTGGAAAATGATCGCACCAACCTGGTGGTGCTTCTTCCCAAGCCACTCGGATGCAAGCTCCTGAGATCCGACGCTGAAGGGGCAGTCAGCCCCAGTAGCCAATAGGTGACTCCTGCCCCAAAGCAGACCCTTCTGGCATATCCTTTTTGGATACCTTTCAGGGATTATCATCACATAGAAATTTCCTCATGTGTTCATGAGTCACAGAGCAGAACTCCAAAAAGCCTTTCTGAGATGCCTGCTTGTAGGTGCTGTTTCCTAAGACACGTGCCTAGAAGAGGCCATGACAGGCTTTTAAGAAGCCCTTCCATGTTATACAGGCGACCACCTGGGTAGCACAGCTCCTCCTCCTCTTGTCCTGTGCTTATTTCTGTCCTTCCAATAGCTCATGAGTGGAGAGTCTCTCCTGTTCTCTCTTTTGATTGAACTGTGTTCTCCCTCCTTTTGGACATTAACAAATGGCTTATGTTATTTCCTTCCCATCCTGTCCTGTCACGTTTGGCCAAGTCATTTCTTTGAGGGGATACATCTGCAGTGGTACCTTGGCTCTGCTCACACCTCTGCCCCAGGCCCAAGGCTATATGGCTTAAGTAAAGCTAGTTGGACTGCTCAGCATTTTCTCCCTCATGCCATATTTTTGGCTGAAAACTGACTCCTCAAAACACATCCATGTTTTGCCAAAAAGGTGGCACTTCTTTGAAAAATTAAGTTTTCCATCAAAAACCTCAAATGACTGGAAACAACGGGGTAGAGAACAGATTTGCTGTCCCTTGGGAAGTTATTCCAGTATGTATGAACCCTTTGGAGGTGCAGCTGTGGTGCCTGCCCTGGCCTAACCTCTGGCAAGTCTCTCCCTCCTCCTATTGAGCAGCAGGAGGAAGGATGCAGCCCTGGCCACCAGCGTTTGGGCAGGTCCACTACACAAGGCCACCAGGAAGGGTTTTGGCTCCTTGGTTTCTCCCCTGCCTTCCACCATGGCCCTGCTGCAACCACGGTGTTTGGGGAACATCATCTGTGGTAAGAGCCAGGATGAAGGTGGATTTACCAGCCTCGAGGTCATTGTGAGGAAGAGCTTAGCCTCTGTCTTAACAGTGCTATGGTAGTGTAGGCATTGCACCAGCAAGGACTGGAAACCTAAGGTGGTTTACACACTGGCTTGACCCCTGCCACCAGTATTAGACCAGCTCTTCTTGTAGGCTACATGTACACAAAATCTGTATGAAGCTTGAATTTTAGTCTTTTTATTCTAATTTTTAATGTTTTGCAAGCATAAATGACTCAGGTGGGCAAATACCACCTCATCCTCATGCTTCTTAACAGGCACAAAACATGAAGCTGGGTCCATAGCACACATCCCTCTGCTCACTGCTTTGCAACCACTGAGACCCAAAAGGTGAGGGGGTAAGAAAGCTTGTCTTGTTTACAGCTGCTCTTCTGCTGGCTGTTGTGTTTGAATAAATGGTTTATTCTTTTCTGCCCAATTGCTTTGCTTCCCAGCCCATCCACTGAGAATGTGGGAGCAGCACCAGCCTGCCTCCCCGCTGCGAGTGGAAATGACAGTGCTGGCAGGTGACATTCGCTGTCGTTTTTTAGGGAAGGTAATTGTTGCTTTTCTTTTTCTTGCTTATGAAAGACTGAGAAAAGTCTCTTTGTTTACGGATCGATCTGTTTGCTTTGGTTTTGTCCTGTCTGGTTGATTTCCTGGAAATCAGGCACAGCTACCTCTGTGGAGGAAACACCTCTTCCATACTCTTGGCATCACGCTTGTCCCAGAGAAGAGGGAAACACAATCCTGGGGTAATGGCAGGCAGCGACTTCAGCTATGGGAGATGGGGCTGTTCCTACCTCTGCACTGCCCAGACCATTAGCATTCACATAGGCATTGCCTATGGGGGTAACTGCAGCTCCTTCGGCTCTGCTTCTTCCCACTTTCCTCTTGGAGGGTGGCAAGACATCCTGGAGACAGCACTGCAGATATTGTCTGACTTCTTTACATAGTGGCTGTGCTGAGGGGTAGAAATGAAGATATCTGTGCCAGCTCCCAGCTATCTCATGGTTTGGGTTTGAGGACGACATGTGATTTCTTAAGTTTTGGTCTTTTTTTTCTCATAAATATGACATAAGGATTATTCTGGTGTTTGGAAGGGAAGCATCACTATTGCTGTTATTATTGATATTATTGACAGGCCCTGCCCCAATGCTCACAGACTGTGGGAGCCAAATTGCCCTGGGAAGTGCAGTGGGTGCCAGAGGGGAGCTGCCAGAAGTGGGCACAGGCAGGAGCTGCAGCCTCCTGGCTGAGGGAGATGATACACAAACATAAAGCATGGATGCAGCCACCTCAGGGGAAGAAGATTGGCCTAATGGTTTCCCCTGCAGGTAGCTTATTTCTGGATCTTCCCAAAGCTTTCACTTATCCTGGGCCACGCTGGGCTGCAAAACCCATCTCTGCCCCTTGCTCTTAAATGCCTCCCCAGGCATTTCCTCTGCTGCTGTCTCCATGGCATGTTGGTGTAAGTTGAAGTCACTGTGAGTTGCAGAGACCCTCCAGGCTGGCTCCTGCGGAGGAGCAAACTGAGGACAAGCGACTGTGAAGCCACTGAAGCAAAGCATGTCCACGGGAGCTGCATCCTCCGGGAAAACACAGCCGGGGCTGAGGAAACAGCTACAGGCACAGGGCCGGCTGCTGGCTCCGAGCAGAAACCTTCTGAAACGTTTATTGCAAAAGAGCTTTCTCAGAAATAGGTCTGTGAGAAAGTCGTCTGGTTCACTGCTGAGCAGTGAGTCTGTCAGGGGAATGACTGCATGTGCCTGTGCCTTTCCAGACACATCGTAGAGTCATGGAATGGTTTGGGTTGGAAGGAACCTTAAGGATCATCCAGTTCCAACCCCCTGCCACGGGCAGGGACACCTTCCACTAGAGCAGGTTGCTCCAAGCCCCTGTGTCCAACCTGGCCTTGAACACTGCCAGGGATGGGGCAGCCACAGCTTCTCTGGGCACCCTGTGCCAGCGCCTCAGCACCCTCACAGGGAAGAACTTGTGCCTAATGTCTCATCTAAATCTCCCCTCTGTTGGGTTAAAGCCATTTCCCCTTGTCCTGTCCCTACAGGCCCTTGTAAAAGCCCCTCTCCAGATTTCTTGATATTGCTAATTTGGTTCCTAAAGATGCGCTGGGATAGGGGTCAGTGAGATCTCCAGGCACTCAGCCCACTATTTCCTTACTGCTGGAAAGACCTTTCTAACATTCAACCCAAACATTTCTCCCCCTCTTAACCTGTGCAACCCCAGTTCAATCCATCTTTCCTCTCAGGTCATTTTGTGAAGACCATGGTTGTTCTCACTGCTGTTGCTAGCACTGCCCTGCCAGGCATCCCCTATTCTCTCACTCTGAGGTGCCTTGGTGGCAGCACTCAGGGACAGGCCATGCTGGAGGGGAGAAGACAAATGGAAAAAGGAAAGAAAAGCCAAAAAACAAGGGTGAGGACAAGTGGTAGCAATTTGCCTCCCAAGTTGCTCATTCCAAGCATGCTTGAACACTGCCTTTGCATAACGTGTACAGCTATATTTGTCCGTGAGACAGAAAGAGAGGGAAAGATATTTTTCCATTGAGGTCATTCTTGCTCACTTTTTCCTCTAAGGAAATCGATGTCCTCTCCAGTCCTTTCCGTTCCCTCACCCTCCACGGTGCAGACTCACAGCCCTGCCTCTGCCAAGCAGTGATATGATGGATTCCTCTCACTAACGGTGGTCGGGATCTTTGGGCCTATAAACCTCACACGTCCCTGCAGTTTCCTCCTCCAGCAAGCCCTTTTTCCCCATTCCCTGCTTCAATCCCCCTCATTCCTCTGTGCTCCCTTCCCTTCAAATGGGGATGGGGAATGGAAATCCCTTTCCTGGGACTGGTTCGTAAGGGCTCCAGACCAGCTGCAAAGGAGAAGCCGTGGTGGGAACAATGGGTGATGGTGCCTCTGCAGGGTGCTGCCCTGTGCTGAGTCCCTGCCTGCAAGAGTTGGGGTGGCTCAGAGGTGAGTTCAGAAGGCGCATGTCCCAAGGGTAGTCTGAGGGCCACCAGAAAGGCAGAGTTGTTCATTGCCTCACACCAGAGTGAAAGAATGCACTGAAATGGAAACAGGTCTAAAGTATAGGCTTAAAATCCACGTATTTCAAGTAGATCCTGGCTCCTGAGGCTGGGACACCCCATCCTCCCTAGCGCAGGGGGACATTCAGATCAAGGAATACAAGTTTTTCTCTAACAAATCAATGTCTTTGGAATATCTAACATCTTTTAAGCTTAGCCATAGGACCTTTTGCTGTGAGAGGCAAAAAAAGATAACAAAAGTGAGATAAAACTTGATTTCTTTTTTGGCTTTAAATTAACCTGTCAGCTGGGAGGATTTTGGTATTACCCAAGGAAAATCATATGGTAATACTGACATTTCTCATTCCCTGGGTACTAAACCCTCAAAAATGCAGAGCTGCAGCTGCGGAATTTGAAAAGAGATGCAGCATCTTTTCCTGCTGCTGTTGGCTCAGGCTGTGGCTGATGGGAATGAAGAGCATCAGAAGAGAAATGGCAAAGCCTCCAAAAAACAAAGAGCTTTTAAGCTGTGCTTGAAACCAAGCAAGTAGTGCTGACAGCCTCCAAATCCTGCTGTTTGCTTCCTGCCTTTAGAAAGGGGCAGCACGAAGGTGGTAGGATAGTGGGCTCCCTGTGGTCTTCTGCAGAGATGCTCCATCAGCTGTTTTTTCCAGGTTTGCTGAGTAAAATCAAACAAGCAGACAAACCCCTTCATTCTTATCCATATCTCTCATATAGCTTCATGTAGCCATGAATTAGGAATCTCATTGCAGGTGCTCATGATGTTTCAGAGATACTGGAGGCCAGAGGAGCACAATACGCATAATGAAAGGCCTGGCTTGATGGTAGGGACAGGTCTGAGTCAATACCCATTTGATTCAAACCAAGTGTTTGTGTAGATCCTTCCGGCTTTTCTGGAGCAAAGAGATGCCAACCCTTCCCTCATCAAAGCCTTAGTGATCCAAAGGCAGAGGACAAACAGCAGCAAAAAAGATTTATGGGCTGGGGTCTGCCCTTGCCTGCTTCCCCTGGGCAGTGAACACACCTCCAGCATAGGACTGGCACGGTTTGGTGTCTTGACAGAGCATGATGGTTAATTTTCTTAAGAATGTTAAGGTTTTGATTCGGAAAGAGCTGCCAAATAGGAAACAAGCCCTTGTCCAGCATAAACCAAAGTTAATATGTGAAGATGTGATGCTGACTGGTCTGCATGCCAAAGGACCAAAGAGCTGCCCAGAGCTGAAGTCCAGCCCTGACTGCACTCTCTGGCACCCACATGCAATTCCTCAATCCCACCTTAATTGCTGGCTGATGTGCCCCTTCCTGCAGTGACAAGCAGGAGCTGGACTTCGACATCCCCCTGATTCAGTGCCAGAAAGAGTGGGTTTGCTGTGTGGTAAGTAATGCCTGTCGGTGAACCCGCTGGGAAAGCCTGGGGAGTTTGGCACAACACTTCTATTGAGATGTCTTCCCTAAAACTGCAACCTAAGTTTTCATGCGTTTAAAGTCTCTTGTGTTGATTATCTGTTTCCTTTAACCTCTCTGCTATAGCGCTTCGTTTCCAGGGAAAATCAATAAATGTTAAGCTAACTGCCTCTCAGGGCATTTGTAATACTGGCTCTTCCACTGCCTTGATCTACAGAGAGTTTTCACTACACTGTTTAAAAACACTCTAACATGTTTGGGGCAAAGGTTGTTACAGCTTCTTCATTGACTGAAAGCTGCTTAAAATGCTACTTACTGTTTAGACAGCATTAACAACCAGATCACGAGATGGGAAGGAGAAGGGGTTTTTGCAATGGATGGGTGTGTAGTTCAGCTCCCTTTGCTGAAAAAGGGGTAACATAGCCGTAGTATGTTGTGAGTATGAAGCCACTCAATACATCTCATGGCACCCATGTGGGATGGAGAGTACACCTACTGAGAACCTTATCCATCCTTTTTTGCTTCCCTACTTGCAGGCCAGGAGGGGGTTTAAGCAGAAAGGGCTGCGGTGACGAGGGAGAGCCAGGCTTTGCAGGTGAGCTGCTCCCTTCCGGCAGCTGGGAAGGATGTTTCCACAAAGCAGGACCATGGGATCTTTCCCCACCTTCCCATCAGAGCCTTCAGCCTCTCACAGCCATGCTTTGCTCTATTATGATAATAATTTCACATTTTGGATGCCTGTGAGCTAGAAAAAATATCACCGACACCCCAGACCTCTTTAAAACAGGGCACTTCTTACTTAACCACCAGTTCCTTATAGCAGCCACTCCCTCTGCACTGTGTCTCTCACCCTTGAAGAAGAGTTGAGGAAAGTATGGGAAGACAAGCCCACAGGGAACTGCAGGCATCTAAAGTGTGTCTGTTCCTGAATTAGAATATGAAAATGTCCAAATTCCCTACCTAGAGACACTCTGAAAACTCTACAGCATCATCTGGCTTAACTTTGCTTTGATTCTGACTGTGTTTTCGAATGCAGTTAAAAATGCAATTTAATGAAGCAGTTCAAATTCACTAGAGGAAACATTTATTTCCAAAAATGATGATTTTTTTTTGTTTTTTCTAATTTTTTCCCCTAAATGAAGTTTGTGAACCAATTCCTTGTTGTTGGAGGGCTGCTTATTGTGATGCTCCTATCAACATTTCTGATTTCTGCTGAGATCCCTTCCTCCCCTGTCATCTAGTTCCTATCAAACAAGCAAACAAACAAAAAATAACTGTGAAGACAAATATTTTATACTAGCACCTAGGCCCATCCCCATCCCTGCAGGGTATTGTTCTTTCAAGTGCACTGGTATCAAGCTCTTAGACTGATAGAGAGGAAGAGCAGGGGCAGAACTTTTCAGGGTGAAAGAGAGTCACTGCAGGAGGCACAGAGTGCAGGACTAGCAGAGCTCTGCAGTGATCTTTGTCTAACATCATTGTAATCCAAAGGAAACGGCGCAGTCAAGGGCCATTGTGGAAAATATAGAATCATAGAATGGTTTGAGTTGGAAGCAACCTTAAAGCTCATCTGGTTGCAATCCCCTGCCATGGGCAGGGGCACCTGTCAGTGCACTGGAGCAGGACAGGACAGCCCAGGTCACAACCACCACCTGGCCTTGCTTTACTCCTTACCCTGTTGGTCAACCTCACCTTGGGGGTAGGTGTGAACAAATAGCGGAGGAAGCTGTTTGCTCAGCCTCTTTTGAAGCAGAACAGGCAACACTGGCACACAGCAGCTCCACATATATGCTTGGGATCGAAGCCACAGGCAGGTGGAGGCATCTAAGGGCTAATGGTTCTGCCTTCACCCATGGGTACATGTGCGTGCACACACATACATGCACACACATACATGCACACACATGTGTGCCTGGCTGCCTCCTCGGGCCCCATCCTTACATACGTGGCCATAAATGGATTCCAGCTTGATTGTGAGATATCTGGGGAAAGGCAGATTAGAGAGCGAGCCGCAGGCAAATGCAATTATGGAAAAGTAGTTCAATGAATAGAATTATGCTCCTCCACCCCAACAAAGGATTACACCCAGGATTTGAGCAAATTTGGGATAAGCAGAAATCAGGCGCTGGATATGGAGATTACCAAGGATCTGGAGACAGGCCAGTGCATGCTGCTGATGGAAAGACCCAGCATCCTTCCCTGAATTGGTCAGCCTTTGTATGGATGCTGCGCTGGGCAGGGCTGTCCCTTTTCCAGTGTGGAAAGCCAAGGCCAGTGTTGAGGTGGGTCCTTTCTCCCCTGTCGTCTGCCACAACAGCAAGCCAGGGCACGGTGTAAACAAAGATCAGACTCTCTGGCTGGTCAGTAACCAGGTGACTTACCTTCATTTAGCTACAGAACACGAGGAATAGCTTATTCAGGCACAAGTGATCAGAAACATCTATGTCTGTTCATTTTCCTTTAGTTATTAACTAGCAAACAGTAATTGTTTCCAACCTCCTAGTCCCTTTCACTGCCCAGTCAAAAAATAAAAGCTCCAAACAATCTTGCAAATGATCTCACATCAGCACATGCTCTACTTCCCTTGTAGTGGCACTCTTGCCACTTGACATCACAGCATTCTTACTGCTTCTCGGTTACTTCCTGGAGTGGTATGGACACACTGATAAAGGATACAGAGGCTGGGCCCACTGTTCCATCTCTCTGATCTTCAAACTCATCCTTAGCTCAAGTTGATGCATTTGAGTTAATTTCCAATGAGTGGATACCCATGCAGGCTCATGATGAACACATGTCATCTCTGCATGTGTTTTAGCTAAAACATTAAACAATTCTTCACTTGCATTTGTGCCTGGCCAGTATTAAGGGATATCAGGCCTGGTAACTTTATAACACTGGGAATTTGTCTTCAGGCAGCAGCACTGAGCCCTCTTGTCAAACCAGATCAGCCAACAAGCTAAAAAGCACAAATAGCAAGTCCACAGGAACAGCATAAAAGGTTGTTTGACTGATGCTAAGAAGCCAATGGACCTGAGAAACTGCTGATCACCGTTTCATATTATCCAGTTGTTAGCATTCCCAGCCAGAGTGTAGTACTGAGGTCCTGCTATCCCTCCTCTACTGGTTTTAATAGCTGCTGCTGCCATCACCCCACCATGCTGACAGCAGAGTGGTGGCTGCTATTTAAGCAGCACTATATCTGCCAGGAAATGGCTATGAATTGGGGCTGTTGCCATATTGCCAATTAAGCCTAATTAAAATGGGAAAAGAGTTGGTTTTCCTCAAAGGGAAAAGAGGTTTTGAGGAAGGCTCCAACTTGTACTTTGTAATTCCAGAGGCACCTGTGTGGTGGTGCAGGTCACCAGGTTGGTCTGATTCCTCTTTTCCTCCTGCTCCCCCCCATCATGACACAGGTCCAGATCCACTAACTAGAGCTCTCTGTAGGAAAGCCATGCTGAACCCAGGGTGTGCTTGCTCCAGCATTGCTCTGCACTCAGAGGGATGAAGGCAGCCTGAGCTCCTTGGCTGCTGGGGCTGTGCTCTGCGATAGAGGCACACACAGCATCCTCCCATCAAAACTACCTTGCTAGCAGCTGAAAGCAGAGCAGACTGCTTCCCCACACACTGTGGAAGAGAGGCAGCACCCAAAATAGCAAGGGCTCAGCCAAAGCATGAGCTGTAGGTGAGAAATAGGCCCAAACTCTGCCTACCAAAAGTGATGCTCTAAAGTACAGCAGTCCTGACACCAGCTCACCCCATCAGCTCTAGTTGAATGCAGAAAGGGTCAAGGAGACAGTGCAGTGCTGCCTTGGGAAACCCAGACCCAGGAATCAGTCCCACCTCCTCCCCTTTAAAACCCTCTTAAAGATCAAGAGATGATTATTATTTATTTAATTTAAACGATTTTTTTTTGGTCTCAGAACTTGTGCAGTGCAGCTGGATCACAGGCTCAAGGTTTCTCCTGGAAAAGGTCTTCTGGAACTAAAAGCTGAGCACCTCACAGTGTCCCCTGACCTGGATCCCTGGGCCAAGGCCACAGAAAGTGCTGGATCAGACCAGCTGAAAGGGCCTGACACCTTGGGAAGGCTATAATGACAGGGACTGGATTCCTCATCAACCAGAGGGGATGCCTTTTAGAGCATGGTACGCACTGATTGATTCCTTTCCTATGAAGTTGTGCAATGGCTTTCCAAAGCAGCCCCAGTGTCCCACAGAGATGAGCCCTACCACTTCCTAATCTATTTAATGATTCCTCAACCAGAAGCTGCCCAGAAAACTGCTATTATCTTCAGTGCTTTGTACACTTTTCATGGGTGGCATAGGGTGGGTGCAGCCCCCTCAGAGCCACCCCCAGCGCTACTGGTATCGACCATCAGCCTCTGTGCGTGTGGAAGAAAAGCATCTGCTTTGCAAGAAGGGTTTAACATCTCGAAAGCGAGCTGTGTCCTAGCGTTGTACCACGAGTCTCACCTACATGATGCTGCTCTTGTGACTTGGCTGAAAGTATTTGGTTTGCTGGTTCGCAAATGAGTGCTGGTCTGCAGTTCAATCCTGCCATCTGCAGCTCACGTCTGAAACTGCGGAAGGTTCTTCTTGCCCCCCCGCCCCGCGCAAGCTCCGGTTTGGAGATGGGCAACCAACCCCTTATTCAAATAATCTCCTGAGGTGAAGTTTATGTGCTTAAAATCTCCGGAGGTGAGAACAGCAGAAACAGGGTTTTGAGAAGAATGACTATGCTGTAAATGAGGTGAAGTCTTTTCCCTGATAGTAGTTAAAACACACACTTTAAATGACAAATTAAGAAGAGGTTCACCTCAGGGGAGTGTCTCCGTATCAGCAGTACAGGGAGCTTGTAGCCGTGCTGTTTCCCAGAAATTCTTATCCAATCTGTGCATTTTACAGGGGAAAAGAAGTTTATTTAAACGCATTGGCCCAGGAAACTCCAACTTGCCAAAGCTTCACATGCCTTCATTGTGTTTTTCAGGGAGAGAGTTTGGAACTTGCCCATTTCTCCGAAGAAGGGTGCAGGTGGACCACCAAAAGGGGTTGGTAAACAGCTGTTTGGATTCATAAAACCAGCCATCGAGCAGCTCTTGAACAGTTGACATCATGATGACTTCGACCCCACATGCCACCAAACCAGGTCTTCTGCCCTCTGAACCACCCCAGGACGGATCCCACCATAACACCAATAGCTATCATCATCCCCATCCAGACCTCACTGCTTCAGATCCTTGTGCTGGAGGAGAACATTGTGCTCCAGCCATCTGCACTCCTGTATTATACATGACATGGCACGTCCCTGGATTAATGAAGTCTTCATCTTATCAGAGCATATCTTGTCAAAAAAGAGAAACAATCTGTTCCTGACCTAAAAATTTCTGCTGCTGACTTTGTACCACTGGGTACAGTCGAGCCTCAGGCCTTTCATCAAAAGTAAAAGGGAGTTCTGGGAATCCTGCTCCGTTTTTTTAATCTTGCTTGCTCTGTTATTGACTTCCCATGGGACTAGAAAAGGAAATAATACCTCTATGCCTCAGTTTTCCACCTGCACAACAGAATCAATTCATACATGAAGTACCTTGAAAGCCACGAATATTTGTATAAAAGCCTAATGCCAGTTATTCTTTTGTTAATGCTGCCTTAGAAGTACATTATTGCATTGAAATAACAAAGGCTCTTGCTTAGCATCTCATACAAAACTCCATCTCAGAAAAAGCAGCCTGTTCATCAGAGAAATGATTTGCTTTTTAAGGTGTGACTCATGAATCCCTCTAATGTAGGTCAGTGAGAACATGTGCCAACCTACCACTGGCCTGGCAGCACCACGACCACATCCCAGGACATAGCTGTGATGGCTCGGCACGGACACCATGTAGTTTCCTCAACATTTCAGCAGCTTTGCAAAACAACTGATAATTGCTTTACTCAGTTTGGCACTTCCAGCTCAGCTCTTTGGTCAGTCTGCTGCCTCTTGGACACGGCTAGTGCCCGACAGCATGATGCTCTCTCAGCCTTGGGGAGGAGGTGAGTAATAAGACCTCAAAGTGTAATTGCACCAGGGAAAACCCCAGCAATTCTTTCCTCAAATGCAGTTTAATGGAAACAGGATTCCTCTATCCCATATGCTGAATTTGGCTTTAAAACAGCCCACTGTCTATGAAGAAGAGCCTGCAGTGTCATGCCTTCACATCTCAGCAGCAAAGATGAGTGATTGCAGATGTCTGCCGTTTTTAGGACTTGTTCGTATTAAAAGAACATTAAATACGAAGGCTGGATCCATTGTCTGCTTAAAGATCTGAGCCAAAAATGCTGTTTCCCAGCACTGTCAGCATAAAGTTGTCAGGTAAGTTGTTTGTTAGTGCCTGGGGGAGACAGGGTTTCTAAGTAAGTCCACCATAAGGTTAGCCTGGCCAGCACCGGGAGCAGAGTCAGAGCCTGCAGGAAACACACTTTCCCACTGCTGCTGGCTTAAGCTGGTGTTACTAAGGCTCAGTGTTTCTGATAGCCCAGGATCTCAGCATGGTTTTCACACACCTCATATCTGGCAGGCAGAGACCAGAAAAGCACATCCAAATCCACGACAGCACATTGCTCTCTCTCTGACTTCCTAACATCTTCAGCATGGTGTGGATGGCTTTGGTCAAGGGACTTCAGTGGAAACCAGTGCCATCTGTGGCCTTTGGGTCAGGTGTCCTATTAGTCTTCTAACTTTGATTTGTGAGGAGCACAGCAGTGTAATATTGTGCTGGCCATTACTGATGATTTTTTGACTTCAAAGCTTGAAACTGTTTATTTTTTCCAATGAGGGAAAAAAAATCCCAACCCCTTGTTTTCATCTGATACAACAATGAAAAGGGAAGCTTTTCTGCCAGTGCCTAAAAGAAAAAGAAAGTATCTGAAAAAGAAGTATCTGGCATTCACAGCCACTGTTTTCTTTTCACCATTCTTCTTGCCAGCCAGTAAAATGAAGACAACCTGACAACCTCCATTTCATTTCACATCTCCTGTCACCTCTGAGCTCTAGAGAATATCAGATGTTAGTTTGGGGAGAAAAACAAAACAATCCCAGACAAAACCCAAGACACATTAGCATCTTCACAGGTTAATGACTGTGTTTAGGTCTTGCAGATCACACACACACCATTAGTAAACAAAGCACCTTCCTGCTCCATGGATGGAGGTGTAACTTGTGTTCCTCAGGGATAAAAAGAAGGGGGTTTAGGCCATGGAAACCAAGTCTGATGGAGAAAGCTCGCCCCATGGCTGTGCCTCACACCTTATCTCCGCCTTTCTCCCAGTGCTAAGTTGGGAGCTGTCATTACAGCCCAGCTCCTCTGCATCAGGCAGACAAGTAAGCTGAGATGAGGGGGATGGATATAAGACACAGCAGGAGTAGGGAGGAGGCTGTGCTAGCCCCACTCTGCTGGGCCTGTGGGCAGGGATAGCTCTTCTCCTCCTGCATCTCCCCTGGAGACCCTCTGTTCTTCTGTTCTGCATCCACCACCATATGCCCAAGGGCAGGCTGCCAGTGCCTCTGGCATGGTCATAAGGAAGCAGGCAGAGGCTGTGGGGCAGGCAAGAGGGCTTGCTCCTCTCACCACACCTGCAGCATCTGCTTCAATCCAGATGTGGATTTAGCATTGGTGAGAGGAGCCATTGCACAGCCCTGGAGAAAGTAACAAATACCTGTGCAGAAGGCACAGAGCACTGAAGCTGGTGTGCAGGACGGTCAAGCTTTTTGTGTCACATTGCCCTCAACTCCTCCAAAGCCACTTCTGTGAGGGCTTGTTCTCCTCCTCACCGGTGAGAGTGCTGCTAAATAAAGGAAGCTATTAACATCCACTTGGATATGTTCAGCCTCTCCCAGGCACCACAAAGGATCATATGCACGGCAGGAGGATGGAGGTGGCAGTGCCTTGATGCTGTTCCTGCTTCACCTTGCTGGCTGGCTGTCCACTCTCATCCTCTCAAGATCTCCCATTTTGCCATTGAGAGAGTTTTGACCTCAGGAATGGCACGACCTAACTTCTCTCTTGAATGTTTCCAAGTGTAAAGCAACTCACAGGATGGGAAAGAGCCATTCCTCCCGCTTTTCGCTGCAGTCTTCCCACAGATTTTGTATTGTGGGAGAGCTCTGCTCGACCAGGCTGCTCATGCCCTGATTTCAGGCTAAAAGATCATTTGCAATCTGCTCTGCAGACTGTTGCCTATTGCAGTATCACCCTAATGAATACCTACTCCACTGAAGACCAAGTATCCTTCAGATGGGCAATAATATTCCCTGTCTCTCTCCATGGTAGGTATATCAGCTCAAAGTTGGGGAATGCTTCAGGAGATGCATTCATCGACTGCTTGAATAATTCACCCTGTGGAGATCACCTATTTATCCCCTTTTCTTGAAGGCATTGCTTTTCAATATGTAACACTGTTTGCACAATAATCTTTCACCTTGCATAGCCAGCCTCGATACAGAGGTGTTCCTGTGCCACTTTGCATTTAATGTAGGATGACATTGAATCTAATATACAGTATATAAAGCAAGGAAACAATATTTCCCCAAGTGCAAAGCTGTATGTATTAATCATCACCAGCCCCATGTGGACCAGTTTGATTTCAAGGAAGTTACATGGGTTCGCTCCCTCAAACCTTTGGGATTCCAGAAGCAATACCAAATTACCTCAAGGTGTTGCAACAAAGAGCCTTCCCATGGTGGTTCAGGGACAGACGGCAAGGAAAGGACTTGGATTTAAGTCTTGCAGAACTTAACCCTTAGGATGTCAATGAGTTTCCCAGGGGCTTCATCCCGAGCAGGTTTCTGCCTGCCAAGTGCTGCCAGCAGCATGTGAGCAGTGAGAGGCAGGAGCTCAGGAGCCTCTAGATGTCACTGCCATGCAGCAGAAATGGACCCCAGTGCCACAGAGTGACGGGGACACTGGGCCTAGGCACAGCTGGGGCACAGCTGGTGGCAGGCAACCCAAGGCCAGCTTGGTGAAGGGAATTGGCAAACCTGCTCTGCAAAGGCTGGTGCACTCGGTCTGTCTGGGCACCCCATTCCCCAGGGCTGAAAAGGTGCAGCTATCGCAGGAGTGGGAGCAAGGAGTGTAGACAGGGATTGCAGGATAAGGTGTTTCAGGTAAGGAATTACCAGGTAATAGTAAAGCATTTCAGTTCCAGCCCTGCAGTAAAGAGATCCTAGAGACAAGTGCTAAGGCAAAGCACAATAGTGCCAAATACAGCTGGTACCAATCCTCTTCTCCCCAGCCAACGAATGGTCACAGCATTTGCCTGCTGAGCCACCCAAACACAGGGGGTTCACCCCGGATGGATTTCCATCTGCCACCCTGAGTTTGCAGTGCTGGGAGAAGGACAGGTATCTCATTTGAGAAAGGGTCACCATCTCACTGAAGGCAGCAGCAAAAGCTGAGTGCTTCCAGGCTTGCAGGCATCCCTCCAGATGGGAATACAGATCCCTTACTCTTGCACCCTTACCTGAGAGATGCCTGTGACTCTGCAGCCCGTGGTCAGAGCATTTGTGGTGGCACGGCATGGCATGGCATGGATGGTCCCTGCTTCAAGAGCTGCACTGCGGTACAAAACAAACACGAAAATCATTACTGTACACCTTAAGGTGCATGGGCCAGTGGGCTGCTCACAGCCAGGATAGGCTCATGGGCATCAAAACCACAGCCTCTGAGGCTTCTGGGAATGCTTTAATCTAGGCTGCATGCTCTGGGAACATCTGCAGGATCAGGCCCTGTAGGCAAGGCGTGTGAGAGCTTCCTCCTCCATCCATCCTGAGATGACTTGGGGACCACCTCTGCCAGGCACATGCCAGATGTGGGGCCTGTGGGTCTCAGGGGAAGGGCAGTAGCAGCAGGGCTTCAATATCTACATCCAGAGGTTGTGCTTGTGGGGTCACTTGTGTTGTGTTGCCACTTCTGCACCAAAGTCCTTCTAATGCTGATGGTTGTCTCAGAGCCTACCTGATTTCTTCAGCTCTTCATCCCATCTTCAATGCTAGGGAGTTCTGAATTGGTAATCTCATCTGCTTCAGCTTCTGCTTCTTCACATTGCCAGTTTTTTACCCTCTTGAGGGTTCCAGCATCATCAAGATTCAAAAATAAAGCATTTGTTAAAGGTCCTTCTCTTCAATTTCTAATAGCAGATCCTCTGAGGGCTCTTCAGACTTGTGTCCCTGAGGACTAGATAGTGATTTTAATCAAAAAAAATTAGAGATGACATTATCATAATTGCATGAATCCAGAGCTCTCACAAATGTGAGAAACCTCATGGGGATTACGATATCATTTCAGAGCTGGCAAACACAGAGGAAGGTGCATAGAAGATTTTAACAGGGGCACCATCCCCATAGAGTTTGCCTTCACAGCTTAATTGCACGAAAGATGAGATGCAGAAGTTTTCCCCCTTTATCTAACACCCCACTGATCTGAGCTGCCTTTGTTTTTAATGCTGGGCCCTGTGTTTGTCAAATGCATTAAGCTTCTTGTTGGTTTTGGAAATAATAGTCAGTGCTGTAGATTGGCCAAATCATTGTTTTTCTCCCTATTGA
Source organism: Nestor notabilis (assembly GCF_000696875.1). Lineage (NCBI taxonomy): Eukaryota > Metazoa > Chordata > Aves > Psittaciformes > Psittacidae > Nestor > Nestor notabilis. The sequence goes on along the minus strand of NW_009932234.1, from coordinate 118,900 downwards.
CCCAACATTTTTTTTCCAGGCTACCAAACACCCTTAACTTTGCTTGTGGGATGGTTAATCAACAAGTCTGTCACAATGATGGATTCCTCCTGAATTGTTGCTTAATTAGCTTGGGTGGAAGTATAAATCAAGTGGGATACCAATTCTTCCAACGCTACAGACAGGCAGCCACGCTCAGCTTGACAGCGGTGAGTTATTACTTTCTGCCCCAGTGCAGGATCAGCACGCAGCCGCCAGCATGCAAGCCCAAAGGGGCCACAGGTTCATTGCTGAGAGTGCTGGCGTGCACAGATCACACACACCAGAGTGAAGGGTTTGGAGCAGGGGAGGTTGGTGACCACCTGCAGGGGCTCTGTGCATGGGCGTACACGCACCCCTTGTGTGATAAGAGCCACATTCCCATTGTGTGTCCATGGGGAGACAACTTTTCTATTGCCTGGGATGTCTTGGTGTCTGCTGCTAGCTTTTTAATGAAGAAGAAATGCTTTAGTCTGCAGCCAGACTAAGTTTGGAGACAAGGGCTGGAGCACTTCTCCTATGAAGGAAGGCTGAGACAGTTGGGTTTGTTCAGCCTCCAGAAGAGAAGGCTCCAGGGGACCTTAAAGCAGTTTCCAGTGCCTAAAGGGGGCTACAAGAAACCTGGAGAGGGGCTTTTAACAAGGTCCTATAGGGACAGGACAAGGGGGAATGGCTTTAACCTGACAGGGGAGACTGAGATGAGATCTGAGGAAGAAATTCTTCCCTGTGAGGGTCCTGAGTGGCTGGCACAGGGTGCCCAGAGAAGCTGTGGCTGCCCCATCCCTGGCAGTGTTCAAGGCCAGGTTGGACACAGGGGCTTGGAGCAACCTGTTCTAGTGGGAGGTGTCCCTGCCCGCTGTAGGGGGTTGGAACTGGATGTGCTTTAAGGTCCTTTCCAACCCAAACCAGTCTGGGATTCTATGATCTTTGTCTCACAATAAGCAGCATTGCATTCCACAGAAAGGCAATTACACATCGTAACAAAAGGAAAAGTAATACATTGTTTGCAAATGAAGATTTTCAAGACTGATCTTAGTGCACTGATCTTAACAGCTTGCTGTTTTTAGAGGTAGGACTTTCACACAAGAAGAATGTATTTAAATCTGTTGACCTAAGCTGAATTTCACAATTTTACCACAGGTAACTTCTATGTAGCTACATAGAGCTTGTCCTCAGCAGGTCTGAGCCAGCTCAAGCTTCCCTGAACTGTGTGGTAGACATCATGCAGAAGTACTTCCAGATTTCTACTTACCCTTTCTGACTTCCCAGGCTAAATTAAACAAGCATACTTCTCCGAAATGGCTCTACTAATACACCTTTTTAGCAAAGCATATTTATTTGTCCATGGCCACCTTTTTTATTTATCTTCTCTCTTTGCCAGCATTTTCAGAAAGCTTAATTAATGATTAATGATTTCAGGTGGGACGTGTAAGTCACACTCTGGAGAATGAATCTGGTTTTTTAAAACTGACTGAAAAAATAGTAGAATAATCTAATTTCACCCATTTCCTTTCCTCTCATTTTCAGGGAAAGTGTGGGCTCTCCAAACTGCAGAACAAGACACAGCCGTGGACTGACTTCAAGATAACAAATACTCAGGTTCTTTCTTTACCTTGTGGTGTAGTTGTTGCTCCATTGTGGAACCTCTCACTGCCACACGAGTAAATCTCTTGCTAGTGTGTGGATGCCTCAGTGGAAACTTGTGTAGAAGGTCTGGGTGAGGCATGGTGTAAATTATATTGCCATGGCAGCCCTGAATTGCTTTCGTCCATTGACATTTGCATCCTTTTTGGCATTTTCATGAGCAGAGTTTTCAGAGATCTTTTTCCAATAGTTGAGTGGAGTGGATCAGCAGATTTACTGTTATCTCCATGATAAAAAAGTATGAGGGTGGAGTCTGTGTGAGGGCTACAGCAAGGTTGCAGTTATCTAGCAGATTTAAGTTCAGCTTTTGAGCAGGAATTGTATCTGAAGAATATAATTTATTTTTATATATGCCCTGTATTTTTAAAGATATCAAGGCAGAGAAAGAGAAATTTGTCTCTTCCCAGACAGTCCTAATATCGATGCTGGGAATTAGAAACAAACCACTGAACAATCTGTTCTACATCTCTAATCTGCTTCTTCATTGCTCTAGCAAATCAAATGGAATCCCTACAGCTGATGAACTGAAATATGCACAAGACTTGATTTTCTTTTTTTTAATTTATTAATAAAAAGTTTAATTAAAAAAAAATCACAAAGCTTTGGGCGTTATTTATGAACGATGACTAATTTTTCCAACCTTTTTCTGATATTTAGAAATAGCACTGAAATAATTCAAATTCAAAGAAGAAATAATTCAAATACAACTGTGATTTAATTGTTTTTGTTACCTATGTGCTACACTGCTTCCACATAAAAGGCCTGATTCTATTCTTATTTGCAATGGAGTTAATGGAGCTGTTCCTGACTAATGTGCATTAACCAGGAGAACCAGCCATACTATTTACAGGAAGATGAAAGGAGATTATAGTCAGCACTTGGAGCTTGCCCAGACCATTAAGTATTACCAGCTTGCCCATGGAGTGCTCTCATTATCTCCTCTTCTCTGTCCAAAGCAGATTCCCTTTGCCTGCAAAGGGCTCTTCACCCTGACATCTGAGTACCATCAAGCATAAACAAGTGTCCATAGGAAACCTGGCTTCACTCCTTCACAGTGGCTTTTCAAGAACCCTATGGATGGCTCTTGTACGGGATGGCCTTGGGCTGTGTCCTACTGAGGAGCAGAAAAGCCACCTAAAACAGAGGTAAAGAGACTCACTCAAAACACAAGTAGCTGGAGGTCAGTCTTTAGAAGTCACTAATGAGAGTATTTCTTCTAACAGAACTCTTATCAGCAACACCAAGTGTGTTTTCCCACATCTCTTGTAGTCTGTTAGGCTCTAGTTTAAACAGTTTCTGTCCTCTGAAGGGCCCGTACTATGAGTGCCCAGTCACTGGCAGCAAGTGGCTGCTAAACTGCTCAAGTGATTTTAATTCAAAACCGATAAGTGAAAATTATGATTAATTATATATTCACAGAAGTTATGATCAGTTTATGAATGATTCATGAAAGGAAAAAAGAAGACTAAATAGACTATGAATATCATTTGCAAGCAATAATTGAGGCAACTTCATCCCCCCAAATCAGGTCCTCCTAGTCTCATGTTTACCTAATGACAGTCTGCAGTGCAAAGGGTGGCTGCTGTGCTGTGAATAATCTGTTTCTGCACATCAACACAGCAAAATACAGCTTTGCTGTGACAAAGGGAAGGTGCACTCTGCAAAGCTCTCCAAAAACAAAGGCCAGACTTTCAAACAGATAACCGTGCTAACTGTGCTCAGAGGGGTGAAGGCATACTGAGCAGTGAAGCTCCTGCTGCAGATGGACATACTGGATTCAGTTAGGAACCAAGACAGAGGAGCAGCTAGGCACAAATTCTGTCCTGGAGCCAAGGGTAAAAGACATGGAGCCTTCCCTGCCTTGAGTCTAAATCTACCATGCTTTCTCTTGGGGGGAGTGTACTTTACACCCTGATTATACATTTCCCCTTCCAACTTCCCACCAAAACTGGCATCCAATGTCAGCTGCCTTCAGAAACAGGATGTGAGATACCAGAGATGCTGCCTATGTATTAAGGCCAGGCTGGACAGAGCTTTGAGCAACCTGGTCTAGTGGAAGGTGTCCCTGACCATGGCAGGGGGTTGGAACTAGATGAGCCTTGAGGTCTCTTCCAGGCCGAACCATTCTATGATTCCATATTGTAAATCCTATCTATAGGAAGGCTCATGGCTCATCTGGATGCAGTCCCTGGATTCAATGGAAATCCTGTGGTTTGGGGTTTTTTTCACTCCATTTTTGAACTGGGTTGGTAAGGGAAGTGTGTGACTTTGCCTAAGGGTGCTGCATGAGTTCCTGGGGTCAGCCACAATACAGTGGCAGGAGGCTGCTGGCTCTCCAGTGCATGTTTTCTCTATGGATTGGATTTTTGCCCTGTTATTTCCTCAGTGCCAAATGTCTGGGACCAATATTAACACTTCACCATTGCAACTGGAATAGCCACATCCCAGTGGGCTAACAGAAGCACAATGGCCAACATGGTTTAGAGATGTATAAACAGAATGAGTTTAGTAGGAAAGGGCAGAGTCCTTCACAAGAGCCAAGTAGCAAATTTGGAAAGTTCGGGTAAGCTGCAGGGTAAAAAAGCCCCTCTCCAGGCCTGACATGGAGGGAGCAAACATCAAATGAAGCACAAGGGAGGGACTGTTGTCCAAAGGTAAATTTATCACCTAATTCAATTAAAAATGTGAGTCAGACTGACCAAGAAATCTGAGTGACCTCATATTCACATCCTGCTCTTGGCTTTACATTTGCTGCAGCTATGTAAAATATGCAGGAGTAATTATATCCCTCAGAGGAAGACAAAAAAGATAAGTTCAGGTAGCTGATCTATTGAAAATGTATTATCTCAGGTGGGAACAGGGGGCATGTGGCTAACTGAGCCATTGGTGGTCTGAGCAATCAGACCATCAGCAATTCCCCAGAAAAAAAAGCCAAAAGCCCATTTCCCTTTGCAGCCCCCCTCATGCTGTCACCCGTCTCTTTCTCTCAAAACCCACCATAACGCCAGGGTGAGCTTTCTGTAAGGTCTCCATTCATATCCACTTTGGCTGCTGTAAGGGCACCCACCCCTTTCCTCTCAGTATGTATAGTACTAAAGAGATTTACCAGCCACGTTGAGCTCTGACATCTCTTTAGGTGTACATGACAAGAGTCAGCCACTGGAAAAAGAAGAAGAAAAGGTGCATTTAAATAGTGATGTTACACTAAGTATTCAAACATGTGTCTTGGTACCCTCAGGCTCTGACTCGATGACTATGGTTCTTTTGTCCTGCACAGGATAGATAAGGGGTTTTAGAACTGCCTTTTCCCCTTATTACAATTCAGACCCAGAAATACTTCCCATACGTTGCTTTCCATGATAAATTATTGTAGCACCTGCAGCAGGAACAATTGCTGAGAGAGGTTGGCACCTGCGTGATTGCAAGTAGAAGGGATAGCAGGGTTTAGGAAAGTGGTTATCCTACAGACCGTAACACAGGTTCAGGGCTTCTGCTTGGGAAATGCTCAGCTGTTGGTGCAAAACAGATTTAATGAACACTGAGCCACTGAACTAAGCACAGAATGTAAACAGGAGCCAGCAAGATCGTAGAAGGATTTTGTAAAAAATCTTTTTAAACACTGTGTTGTCAAATAACAGTCCCCAGACTGATAAAATGCAGCACTCAGGCATATCACTATGGAGCACAGCAGGATTTTTGCTTCAGACTAGCTGATAAAAAGCTTGATGGATCCCCATTCAGCTAGCTATCCTTCAGGCTGTGCTTTCAAGACAAACAGCAGCAGCAAGCATTCGTCTGCTATTTCCTTCTTAAAACCAAGATGTTCTGCAGTTCAGAATTAACAGATGGGGCAGTAAGAAATGAGGGCACGGATTCTTTTTTTGTCACTTCCTCAAAGTCACTTTGAGCAACGTTTCCAGCAATGACAGTCTGGGGTCAGTAAGGGACATGCTTTGGACATGGATGGCCACTTCCGAGCTGTGCTTACCCTAGCGAGGCTGCATGACAGGGAAATACCTCCCACCCATTAAGCACATCCAGCCAGGCAAAACCCTCACCACTGTTGGTGCCAGAAGCAAAACCCCCAGCAACATACATCACACATCACCTTTATCTAGCATACTTAGTGGCCCCACTTCAGACCTGGAGAGAAGGGAAGAGAAGGAAGGAGCACTCTTACCTCTGTTGCTGTCATCAAAATTTGTGATCCACCCTCTGCTAAGTTTTGAAATGCATCTAGAGATAGAACAAAGAAAATCTCATTTCATGAGGAGAAAACAGGAGTGCAATGCAGATGTAAGGCTGTGGCATCTGAGGAGCAGAGCTGTGATCTCTGTGCTTGGGATGCTCTGCCTGGCTCAGAGTTCCACCCACACTGCCCTTCCTCTGCACTCCTCTGTGCTGGGTACCCCCTCTTACTTGGCCCCTGGGATCACAGCCTGGACAGGCATCCCAATTGCAGGGCCACGATTCAGGAAAAGTGCAGGGATAGGGAGTGCTCAATGTGACTGCTTTCATCTCCTCCTGTAATATGTTCCAATTGTACCTCCTGCCTGAAGACCGACAGGAGAACGGTGAACTAATGAAACACATCTTCCCGCAGGGAAGCTTTCTGTTGGTCCTTTTCCATCCTCCCTGGCAGTGAGTGATCACAGTGTGCTCTAAAGAAACTGATTCTCTTCAAGTCATTAGTATGCACTGCAAGCTTTTTCCAGGGAATATAAATGCAGATGCTGCTGTTATTCAGCTTGAGTTGGAAATTAACATTGCTGAAAGTTTTCTGACAGAACACTTCGCCATCAGAAAATTTAAATCCATTCAAATATTGATATTCTATGTGCACATTTATATTGCAGTTGGACTAGGAGAAACGTTCAAACCCAAGTGTTTGGATAAAGTCAAAACATAGAATTTTGAGTTCTGATTATTTATTTTGAAATTACTTTTCTCCTAGAAATGTGCTGTTATAAACAGTAATAAAAACTTGGAACAAATTTAAGCCTGTCTATCCTTGAATGACACATTCCTCCAAAAGCCTTTTTCCCACCCTGAATGCAAAAGACATCGTAAGACCATGAACGTTTTGAAACCTGCCTGGCTTTAGACTAAAGTGCAAGGCTGCTGGGCGAGTGTAGGAAGAGATCACAGGCGTGCACTGCCCATATGCCCCTTTGGAGGCAATCAGAACTACCTATATGATCCAGAGCAGAGAGAAAGCTTAGAGGAAAGTTAACACAATGAAGCACATCCAGCCTTACTGCTCTGAAGAAAGGCACAGAACAAGGAAACCCCATGTTGCACCCAGCTCCTTGACACAGTTTGTATTTGCAGGGCTAGGCTTGCACCTAGCACTTCTTTCTAGGAACAAATGGCAGTGCTGAAATTGCCTCCTCTGGGTAGAGGTAAGTGCCCCTTTACTGCTTCATTAACTCCCATTAAATACAGTTTGCAAAGAAGCTGCTGCCTTTGCTTTGGGTCTCATCTCCAGCTGTCTTGAAAGGATGAGCAATGAGCTAATGGGACAGATTTTATCTTTCCTGCTGCTTTCACATCATCATAAAGGTGGACTGCCTTTTATTTCTACGTGTCACTCTTATCCTCTCCTGTAGCGATCTTGTTCACAATGATTTGAAAAGTTTGAGAAACGTATTCCACATTAAACCCTCTGTCAAGTGATAACTGAAAGAGTTGAGAGCATTTTATGATCCTCATTACAGACAGCAATGAAACTTCTAGAGAGTCCTTTCCACATGGATGTAAAAGAGTCGTCTTTACACTGGCACATTAGTAAATTGTAAGGACCTTTTTGAAGATCGATGTAAAATGCAAGAGGACCTTTCTGAAGATAAAAAAGATGCCACGGGACTAATTCAGGCACAAAAATTTTCACCTACAGCAAATGACATGTAAAATCACAAAGAAATGGATGTTTGCAAGTTATTTTTCTTTTAATGAAAGCATTAAAATCAGGACGTGCTCTAGCTTTATGAGCTGCTTCTGCTGTACTCCCTTGAAATGGGGTTTTAGGCAGTGTCATCTGGGCGGATCCATTGACCGCTATTGGCCCATCAAACATCAGTGGTAAAAACACATGGGAAATAATGAACGCTCATTTCCATGCGCCGCCGAAACCCAGCTCATTCCAAAGATGAACTAAATTGCTGTAGCAATGTTCTAGCACAGGGATCACAATTGCTGGGTTTGTTTAACTACCAGTATTTCCTGTCAAAATGCTTATTATTAGAGTAGTAAAAATTATGCTTTTGTAAAACAGGATTCCATTTACTTTCAGGCAAAGGCTTATTTACAGGCATTCCCTCCTTGCAACCACCAGACAATAGCTGCACACAACACAGGGCATGGGGGTTTTTATCCACTGAGAAGGACCTCAGACCCTTCTCCTTATCAAAATTTGACAGAACGTTACATAAGTTGGTGGGGAAAACATCTCTCCAATTAAAAGCAGAAAAAAAAACCCCTATTTAAAAGCACCTCCCTTGCTGTGATTCAGACTTTTCTGATTATCAACCACAGAAGAAAGCCTTCCACTTGAGATGTGCTGCCTTGTTACTCATCACTGGACATGAATGCATGCAGTCTCGCCTCAGTGGTACCAGCAATGCTCCACACCATCCTGCAGGAAGCTCTGCTGTGGACCAGGGTGCTCAAGCTTGCGTGGAAGGGCACCAGCACAAGGACACATCTTGGTTTTAGAAAATGAGTCTTAGTGCACAGGGGCTCTAAGGGCAAGCCTGCAGAGGCCTGGTTAATTCATGCAGCAAAAATGGATTGGCAGCTGAAGAAGCTCTGGATATCCATTAGCATCACAGGGCAGTGTGGTGTTGCTGCAGCCCACAGGCATGCTGATGAGCACTGATGGGAATCTGGGGGGCAACTTTCCTTCTGGCCTTTTTCAGCAAGGGCATCACTGAATTCCCAGCTGCTTTCTCTCAGCACTAAACCACTCTCTAAACCAGCCAGTTGCTCCTGTGGGTAGGAGACAAATCTGGCTTCTGGCAAATAGTCTGCTCAAAAGGCTGCCTGAACCATGGCTGGACTTTGGGGGCAGGTTTGTTATTTCCAAGCTATGTGTTGGACATGTACTATCACGTCTAGCATTATGTGCCGTGCATCCTGCCACTCAGTGTTGCTTTGCAAGCTCCCCTTTGCCACAGCCCCTGCCCACCCCCAGGCCCCAGCACCGAGACTCACAGGTCATGGTTTCAAGGCGCAGCATGCAGCACACAAAGTCAGAGAAGCCGATTCTCCTGGCAGCATCTCCGTACCGCAAGGTCATCAGGCGCAGGAGCTGATCGTTAGCGGACAGACCTGGGGAGGGAAGAGAAATGACAGCACTGGGGACACACTGTGGGGTGATGGACCACCTCTGATAGCATTGTGGCACCCTGCAAAGAAGCTGGGCCCTCCATCAGCCCCCCACCCTATTGTGTCAGGTCTCTGCATTTTGCCTTTCCCCCGGTTTGTGCATGAGTCAGGGTAGAGTGATGGAAAATCAAAGTTCTTCTAGTCACTAGAACTGTGGCTTCAGTCAGCAAGCAGGAAACTCTGAGCTAACTAATCTAATGTTATCTTGCTTTGCCTATTTAGCTTTTATTTTCTATAAGAAAGGGTGATTTTCTTTGGCTTACAACTGTTAAAGTCTGAGTGTAGCATTTACAATACCACTGCTGCTTTCTGCTAAACAGGGAGATACCACATGCTCATGCTATTATGCAGTACAGCATGCCTGGGATTCTTAATTTTTACATTTTCTCTTCTATTAGGAAATGGTGAAGGGTGCATTTCTTTTTTATTAGCTGGTTATTCAGAATTTGTGTCACAGCCTGTTTGGATGGAAATTGGTATTCAATTGAATGAACAAAAATTGCCTTTTAGAATGATTCTTTTATTAGTTAAATAAAACTACCCTAAATGTGCTGCCTGTATAAAAGGAATGATTTAAATATATTCTGTGCTAAAAGCTGATTTGCTAAACAAAAGAGAAATTTTCTGCAGAGAGCTGGACTGATAGCTTTGGTTTAATGCATTCTCTGAGACTTCAGAGAAGTCTCATTTGCTCACCCCTGGTTTTTAGTGGCTCAGCTGGAAGAGAAGTAGCTTTCCTGACTTTTCAACCAGCTCTAGACTTTTCAGTTTTAAATGCATTCATCCTGGAATTAAATCAGTTGAACAAGCAAAAAAGAATACAGTTTCTCTACATCTACGTAGGGGGAGATACACCCATGGATGTGGGTTAGTACATCAACAAACTCTGGTTGCATGAGCCTAGTCGGAGAAGGTCTCCAGAAGGAAGCAGACACGCGATGCTGAATGCTTAAATAATTACAATACGTTTGGTCCTAAGGTAGCATTCCTAATAAGAGAAACATGATTTTAGATTTTCTTCCTAGGAGAAAAAGTCAGTAATTATAAAATCTAAGTAATGATATTTCTTCTTTGAGCCTGGTTATAAACTGCTGCCAAGAACCACTGTAGCAGTGACCAATGAGTTCTATCTCAGTTTTAGCCTTTGGGAGGCAGTGGGAATTCAATCAAGCTCTCTCTGGAGACCAGATTTCAGCAAGCATTTCAGTGCTGCTTACAAGATGCTATAATAATGTCTTACACTGATAAAACACCGACAATTTGGCATGGGCAGGTTGGGATATGCTGTGAAATCTGCTCACCTGGCAATGTCTCTCAATTAACCTCGTCAGCAAGACCGAAGTGTCAGTCCTTTCTGTTCCCAAGATGTTTCAGTTATGTGCTGTTGTTTATTTGTAAGGTTACTCCTCACACCTTTTGTCTTCTATATTCCTTACTCTGGTTTTAGTCAAGCTTTAAAATACAGACTTTACGCTTCCCTTTCTTTATGATTATTATTTTGATGCATTTGATATTGCCAATGAGGGGTTTCTAAATACATCTCAGGGCAGCACTGCTGTTAATGCAGCTAGCCTGCTTTATTTTGGCAGAAAATTTGACCCATAATTACTAAGCTCTGAAGCATTAGGACAACAGTGACAATTAAGCACAAACCTCGGTCTTCTGCTGGGGAAAGCACAGCGCACTTTCAGGGAACAGCTAGCTAGAAGCTGTATTTAAATACATTAATGCCATTCCCAGAGGTAGCACCAACCTCCCAAACGCTTTCTGGGGCTGTCCACTCCTTCCTGCTTACAAGCCAGGACTGGGTTCATCCTAATGCAAAGCCAGATCCGAATGCAACTGTCTGGCTCAGAAGGTGGCACGAATGAGTTTATCATTTTCTTCTTCCCCCTACTCAGAACTGCTTATAGCCTAACACGTATTAAGTTTGTCATTTTACAGTGCCTTTTTATCCTTTCAAACAGCTGCACTGTTTTGGATGCCAGGACTCCTCAATGCACAATTTTCTTCCCAGTTTTACACTTTAGCACCTTTCTCACAGAATGGACCTGGCAGCTTCTCCTCTGACATTTGGCACATTAGAGCTGTGCTCCTCAGGCAGATGCTAATGCTCTTCAACCTCTCAGCAACAAAAAAATTACACATACATCCCCTGAGCTGATAGCTTCTATGGATAGAAATTCTGCATTGGGTTCCTCCTGGGGACAACACCCCTCCCGAAGCTCCAGGCAGCCAAATGGGAGCTTCTCTACTGTACAGTTACTAGAGGATTGCTGGCTCAGAGCTGGATTTCACGCACAAAGTCTCTGGAGAGATGACCCAGCTAAAATGCTTTACTCATATAATTCACTCAAATCCTGTGTTCAGTTCTGGGCCCCTCACTGCAAGAGAGCCATTGAGGTGCTGGAGCGGGTCCAGAGAAGGGCGATAGAGCTGGTGCAGGGCCTGGAGCACAAGTGCGATGAGGAACGGCTGAGGGACCTGGGGGGGTTAGTGTGGAGAAGAGAAGGCTCCGGGGGGACCTGATCACTCTCTACAACTGCCTGACAGGAGGATGGAGCAGGAGGGGGCTGGTCTCTGCTCCCAAGGAACAACAGATGGGACAAGAGGAAATGGTCTCAAACTGCACCAGGGGAAGTTTAGGCTTGGTACTAGGAGCAATCCCTTCCCCAAAGGGCAGTCCGTCATTGGAACAGGCTGCCCAGGGCAGTGGTAGAGTCGCCATCCCTGGGTGTTCACAAACCATGTAGACGAGGCCCTCAGTGACATGGGTTAGTGGTGGCCTTGGCAGTGCTGGGGAATCGCTGGACTTGATGATCTTAAAGGTCTTTTCCAACCTGGCTGATTCTATGTGGAGGGCTCCCGTGCACGCACTGCAAGTCACAGCATTCATGTAGCCAACAGAGGTCAGTGCAAACTAAATAAATGTGTGTCACTGTGGCTTTCCCTTACAGACTTAGTCACTGCCCTGGAGAGGAACGGCAGGAACTGGGGCAAGTGCAAGCATCGACTATTCCTTGCTCCTTTCTTCTGCTGGATGTTCTGTCTGTCACCTAGAGAGACTATGGATAAGCTGTCTGCAGGCTCTGGTCAGTGCTGTGCTTCTCTGCGTCTCTGCTGGCTCCTAAGTGCACTGCAAAGGGTTTCCCCCTGAAATGAGCTTTGTCTCACTACAACAGTGCAACCTTTGAGCAGAGTTGTGATTTAACTAGCACCTCTGTGCAATCCAAACGAATTTCTTCCTGATGCTCTTTTTTCTTTCCTTCTTTTTTTCACCCTTTCCCCCACTGCAACAGGGACAAGAAATGGAGCTGCTCAGCACCTATGGCCGTACCTGCTGCCTGTATTGCACTCTTCAGTTCAAACACATCAAGAAACCCAGAATGATTTCTGTCTTCCTTGCTGAAGATATCCTAAAAAAATCCAGAAAAAGTCAGATTTCACACTTTGACTGACAAAAAGACATTGTCTGTAGCACATCAAATAAGCCAGGAGTCCCCGGGACCCAGAATGGTGTGGGGTCATCTTTCCCAGCACACCACTGAAACCCCACAAGCCACACTTGAGGTGCTGTCAGGGGGAAAAGCACCATTGCTAGATGTGGAATTGGCACCCCATGTCCTAGGTCAGACCATCTCAGGAGGGATGAAACAAAGTAGAGCCCACCCAACCCTGACCGACCCTAAGCATCGAGCTACTGTCTGCACTGCTTTCAAACCTAATGCCTATCCCAGAGCAGAGACATTTCTCCTAAATTTCACTGGATCCTACACATTTCCACTACAAACTGCAGCGATGAGGAAGTGACATTTTTCAGATTTCTCCATTCAAGAACTCATTTCAGCTTAGAAAACTTTTAAAAACATCGGTGCTGGTGGCACACAGACAGAGATTTCCATCAAACTCTCAGTCTAATTGGCCTTCCTACCTTTTCCCACTTTTCCCTCAACATTCCCTGCACTAGAAAAGCTTTGGCTGCTCGTATGGAGCACTTTACACACACTGCTGCTTCCCGAGCCCTCAGCCTTTGCATGAGAACAAATCTGACCCCTAAGCAATCAACATTTTCCCCCCAGTGCTTTGATCTCACAGAACATCTGCGCCCTGCTGATGAAAAGCCCAAGGGTGCTGTATGAGCAAAGAGAGCAGCCCCCATGTACCATGTACTTAGTGAGATTTCGCCAGAGGCTCCCGAACTCCTGCAGCGTGAGTCGGCCGTTCGAGTTGAGCTGTGCATTTCGTTAAGAACTGAGCAGTTAATGAGAGCTAGACCTGCCTGTCTTTGTTCCCAAGGATGCTGCCTTCACATAAAGCCAGACATAAGGTGCAGTCTCTTCTGACTGTTACTTTATGTTGAGAAAGTCAAGAGCTTTTCTGCTCTCAGTTATGCTCAGAGTTAAATTCAGCTTCTTTGGCACATTGTACAGCTGCCCATACGTGTGCTCACACACAATGAAAGGTTTCTATTCATACAGCACCTTTGACCACAAGGGAACCTGCAGCAATCACTTCAGTTGACATTTAGCCACCGAGCACAAAGGTCCATGTGGATGAACACGACCCCCTGCTCCAGGCCTTGTGTGTACATTGCCTTGCCTCCGTGCATAAGGCAGCATAGTATTAGCTCCCGCTGGATCCTCCTGGAGGAAGAGGGACTGAAGGAGCCAAAAGCATGAAAAGCCAGTTCCCATTACTGTGGTCAAAGGCACCAGCAGCCTTTGAGCCATGCATATACCACACATGAGAAAACACTTCCACACCATGAGCTGAAGGAGCCCCGGGTGTCCGTAGACATCCTCCAGGGATGCTTGAAGGACTATGCCAATGGACCTGCTCCCCTCCACGCACCATCTGGGATCCCTGGGCAGATGTGCACTTCACCTAATACAGCTGGGATGGTGAAAACTCCCTGAAAGCAAAACTCATCACCAATGAAATAGAAGCAAATAAGTGCCAATGCTATGAAACCTGAGTGAAAAAAGCTCATCCTGTCTTTGCAGGTCAGGATAGGTCACACTGTACACACTGCACAGAGAATGAAAATCCATCTTGAATTAAAGCAGAGCAGTGGCTTTGTCAGTTCTTTGCATGTGCCGTGCATTCACAGCATCCATTTAGCCCAGGAGGGGCTCTGGAAAAGAGGGAGAAGTCTCTTTCATTGGTTAGATGCAGAAAGCTGGAAAGAGAGAGGGACCTCTAGCCATTTTTATTCATTCCATGGCAGTTGGCAAAGGTCTGAATAGGTCTCAAAGTTATTTCAAGAGATAATGAGCAAACAAGGGGAAGAAATTATGTTTTCATCAGGGAGCTCTCTTGTTCTACAATGGCCAGCAGTGTATTTCCAGTTGCTGTGGTTTTGGCTGGGATAGAGTTAATTTTCTTCCTAGTATCCGGTACAGTGCTGTGTTTCAGACTTAGTGTGACAATACTGATAACACACTGATCTTTAGCTGTCGCTAAGTAGTGCTTACCCTAAGCCTTGGGCTTCTCAGTCGCATGCTCTGCCAGTGAGGAGGGACACAGGAAGCCAGGCGGAAGCACAGCCAGTACAGCTGACCTGAACTAGCCAAAGGGATGTTCTGTACCATATTCTATACCATAGAACGTCATGCTCAGTATAGAAACTGGGGGTGTCGGCTAGGAGCCACTGGTCACTGCTCAGGAATGGGCTGGGCATTCCTCAGCATGTGGATCACATGCATTTCCTGAATTTTATTCCTCCTCCTTTCCTATTATTATTACTACTATTATATTTCACTTAATTTCAATTATTAAACTAAATCATAAAACCGAACGGTGGGTTCTTAACTCAACCCACAGGTTTTACCTTCGTCCACTTCTCCTCCCCATCCCACCTGAGGGGAAGGTGGAGGCACAGAGTGAGAGCGTGTCTACGTGGTATTTAGTTGCCAGCTGGGGTTAAACCATGACACCAGTCTTGTCTTGTTAATGGTTACAAGATCGTGTGGTCCATCTAAATAGGGAAGGTACATTGGAAAGGATGAAAGGCCTGCCAGACAAGTGCCTGTGATCTGGCAGTGACCGTGCTTCTCCTCCTAACACCAGCCCTGCTGGCAGTGCTAGCAGCCTGCTCAAGCTGCCATCCCAGGCCACTGTCGTTGCAACCATGATGGAAGAGCTGAGCTATGCCTGAGCTCTGTGCTGTCTCCTCACCTTGGGCTCTGAACCCACGGGTGAAGCTTAGCCAAGCCCTGGGCCCTGCAGAGGGGAAAACAAGAGCAAAGTTAGCTGGTAGCAGAAGGTTAACCCTCACTTTTTAGGAGACATACCAGAGATAGTGCATGCATGGCAAAGTCCTGCATAGACTCTGGGACAGTTATTTATTGAGGACTGTGTCTAATATTTACTTGCAGGTTCTCACACTGGGATGCTCAGCTCAGCCATAACTCAAGGCAAGGATGGGCAGCACTGGGGAAGTTTATTGCTTCTGCTGAAAGGATACATCCATCAGAGCTAAAATGCCTCTGCATGAATCGAAGCTGAATCCTCCTCCCAGGCTGGTCATTTCATCTGTAAGGATTGACAAAACAGAGGAATTAGCAAGAGCAAGGGGGTGGCAGAGGCATCAGGTC